>NC_068422.1:80375333-80397373 GCF_023373465.1 Oncorhynchus keta
GGAGGAGTGTACCCGACAGGAGGAGTGTACCCTACAGGAGGAGTGTACCCGACAGGAGGAGTGTACCCTACAGGAGGAGGTACCCTACAGGAGGAGTGTACCCGACAGGAGGAGTGTACCCGACAGGAGGAGGAGTGTACCCTACAGGAGGAGTGTACCCTACAGGAGGAGTGTACCCGACAGGAGGAGTGTACCCTACATGAGGAGTGTACCCTACAGGAAGAGTGTACCCTACAGGAGGAGTGTTCCTAACAGGAGGAGTGTACCCAGACTAGCAGGACCCTACAGGAGGAGTGTACCCTACAGGAGGAGTGTACCCTACAGGTGGAGTGTTCCTAACAGGAGGACTTTACCTAACAGGAGGAGGGTATCTAGCAGGAGGAGGGTTTCCCTACAGGAGGAGTGTACCTAGCAGGAGGACTTTACCTAACAGGAGGAGTGTAACTAGCAGGAGGAGTGTTTCCCTACAGGGGGACTGTACCTAACAGGAGGAGTGTATATAGCAGGAAGAGAGTATCTAGCAGGAAGACTTTACCTAACAGGAGGACTGTATCTAGCAGGAGGAGTGTATCTAGCAGGAGGAGTGTATCCTAGCAGGAGGAGTGTACCCTAGCAGGAGGAGTGTATCTAGCAGGAGGAGTGTATCCTACAGGAGGATTGTACCCTACAGGAGGAGTGTACCCGACAGGAGGAGTGTACCCGACAGGAGGAGTGTACCCTACAGGTGGAGTGTATCTAACAGGAGGACTTTACCTAACAGGAGGAGTGTATCTAGCAGGAGGAGTGTTTCCCTACAGGAAGAGTGTACCTAACAGGAGGAGTGTACCTAGCAGGAGGAGTGTTACCCTACAGGGGGACTGTACCAAACAGGAGGAGTGTATCGAGCAGCAGGAGTGTATCTAGCAGGAGGAGTGTACCTAGCAGGAGGAGTGTACCCTACAGGAGGAGTGTATCTAGCAGAAGGAGTGTACTTAACAGGAGGAGTGTATCTAGCAGGAGGAGTGTACCCTACAGGAGGAGTGTACCAGACAGGAGGAGTGTACCCTACAGGAGGAGTGTACCTAGCAGGAGGACTTTACCTAACAGGAGGAGTGTACCAGACAGGAGGAGTGTACCCTACAGGAGGAGTGTACCTAGCAGGAGGACTTTACCTAACAGGAGGAGTTTACCCTACAGGAGGAGTGTACCTAGCAGGAGGACTTTACCTAACAGGAGGAGTGTACTCTACAGGAGGAGTTTACCCTACAGGAGGAGTGTACCTAGCAGGAGGACTTTACCTAACAGGAGGAGTGTACCTAGCAGGAGGAGTGTATCTAGCAGGAGGAGTATACCTAGCAGGAGGAGTGTACCTAGCAAGAGGGGTGTACCTAGTGTAACAGTATAATTTTAAACCGTCCCTCGCCCATACCCGGGCGCGAACCAGGGACCTTCTGCACACATCAACAACAGTCACCCACGAAGCATCGTTACCCATCGCTCCACAAAGCCGCGGCCCTTGCAGAGCAAGGGGAACTACTACTTCAAGGTCTCAGAGCAAGTGACGTCACCGATTGAAACGCTATTTAGCGCACACCGCTAACTAAGCTAGCCGTTTCACATCCGTTACACTAGCAGGAGGAGTGTACCTAGCAGGAGGAGTGTACCTAGCAGGAGGAGTGTTTCCCTACAGGAGGAGTGTACCTTACAGGATGAGTGTACCTAGCAGGAGGAGTGTACCTAACAGGAGGAGTGTACCTAGCAGGAGGAGTGTACCTAGCAGGAGGAGTGTACCTAACAGGACGAGTGTACCTAGCAGGAGGAGTGTACCTAGCAGGAGGAGTGTACCTAGCAGGAGTGACACAGAGTGAGAGATAAAATACACAGGCCTCATTAGTAGGACATGTATCATTTCCTGTCTGTGATTTAAAATAATGACTGGGTCAAATCACTCTAAATACCTCAGGGGAAATCAACATTTGTCAAATGCAAACGCTCCTCCTCTCCTCTCCTCTCCTCCGGCATGAATGCATTCCCACTAAAGCACAGATTTTAATTTCATCCTTAGCAAAACCCCTTGACTGACTGCCTTTGTCAATTCAGTGCTTTTTACACACAATTGTCCCCTACACTTCAATTCATTACTGGTAATGCTCATTGCTCAGCGCTAGCTAGGCTAGCCTGGCGCTAACGCTTATTCCAGACACACACAGAAGGTGATGCCAGTGGTCTAAAGTGAGATGCTGAAGAATGGGAGACATGGCAAATGATTCCTGCTAGTTCTTGATAATTAAAACAGAGGGCCTTACCGACTGAACAGGAAATAGGTACACGTGGAGAACAAGAACTAGAGAATGTATTATAAATGTGTTATTACTGCGTAACTGGCCAAGGGCAGGCAGGGTCTAGATTACTGTTGAAATATGGATGTTACTCTCACACAGCTGGCTAACTCTCCTCTCAAGCGGACAATCTGGACAAATAGTTTTAATGGATTTTTATTCCTTTGCTGTTGCACTTGTACTTACCAGGGCTGGCTGACATTTTGGTTGAACTATTCAGGGGGAGTTGGGATATGCAAAAAAAACACATTTCCAATTCCCACGTGCGTAGTAATGCACACTTGTGAAATAGTGCAAATATAAGCACCCAACAAATTATTATAATTATGGTTAATTGTAGTTATGGTAACAGCAGCTAGCATCTCAATAATATGAACAAGGATCCCTTTATGACGTCTACAGAATATAGCCTTGTCCTTGACATCCTTAAAAAGTCCACTTCATCTGAGCCCATTTCACCAAGACAGCAGTCCCTGACCACGTTGGATCTCTCAGCATAACAGAGTCTATACGGTCACAGACCTACTATGGGCAGGACTGAGGAGCAACTCTTTCAAAGTGGAGAGAACAAAACAGAGAGAAGAAACAAGGGAAGAAAGAGAAAGGGAGAGACAGAAGCCGAGTGACTGAGAAAGCGAGAGCAAACTGTAGAAAGAGTTGTGGCGAACGTTAAAGAAGCCTCAGAATAAAAACAACACGTCTATTTCATGCCAGTTCAGACAGAATAGTCTGCCGTATGTAAATAGGAGTTCAATAATGAATGCACTTCCCCTCTGCTTTTATTTGCTTGAAGCCCTCGCAGTCACACACACATTGGCACCGTGCGAGACACAAATTAAAGAGCGTTTTAAAGGAAATATTCAAAGTGCGGAGCCTGCTGCCGGAATATCAGTTATTATTTTTGATGTTGCAATTTCTGACACTTTGATGCAATCAGTGAGTAGCCCCGGTATCCAGGCCTCTCCAGGGAGAAAGCTGTCAGGACCGGGAAGCCGGTGGATAGATAATTATGAGAGATCAAACCTTGCTAGTTAGTAGGCAGGAACGGGAGGCAAATGCCAAAAACCAGCCAATGTTTCGCAAACGCTTGTTCAAGGATATCCTAATTGCTATAAGTGGTTCCTTCAGGACTGGCACTTCAAACGCTGCCTGCTGCATGCTGCATGATGTCATCTCTCCCCGCCCGCCCATCCGCCACTCCCCTCCTGCTCCTCTCCGTCTCACAATGGAGTGAATTAGGAAGAGGGTGAAGGACAATATACATGAGGACAATTTCCTGTCACTATTGCCCTCCTGAACCCCTACTCCCCAAACACACACATATGATACATGGACATACACACACACACACACACACACAGGAACTGATATTGTACGCACAAATGTATGTGAATGAAAGCACACATAAATATTCATATTCACACAGAAAACCCTGATCAAGTAAGGTATGGTAGTAAAAGCAATACCTTCTGACGTCCCAATAGTGTGCTGGTTAATTGGAAGTGAGGAGCCAGGGTGTACTGTCAGTACTGTTTGCAGCAAACTCATTCTGTTTCTCCTTCTTACCTCTGCAGTTCAAAGAGAAGGAGAGGGGAAGGTGAGCACAATTAGTTGAAATCAGTCAGAACTATTTGTCCAACAGCGCAGTGCCATGCCAGCACTGACCTAGCAATGACCTTCTTTACCCGGTTACCTCTGTAGCATACATAAAGATTCTAACTCTCTCACTATGATCAGCCGCTCACAGTCCAAACCTGACCAATGCCTCACCCTATGCTGTAGTATCTACCTAGAAGACAACTACAGTTCATTACATATCCCATCTAGACATATCCCAGCATCTTTCTATGTCTGTCTCTTCAGCATCAATGGTAATGATGTTAATGCAGTCAAAATAACGATCTCATGTTTAGAAAAACAATCATTCCTTTTTCAAGAGCGCCGTCTGACACACAGTTCCAGTAAACCTAACCTATTTCACGCACACACACGCACACACACACGCACGCACGCACACACGCACGCGCGCACAGACACACACACACACACACACACACACACACACACACACACACACACACACACACACACACACACACACACACACACACACACACACACACACACACACACACACACACACACACACACACACACACACACACACACACACACACACCATGAAACATCACCAAATGACTCAGCAATAAAATGATTAAATAAAGTCTATTTTGTTGAAAAGGGTAAAAGGGGTCATTCTGTGAATGAAGAAACACACTTTTAGCATAACAAAGAAGTGGTGGAACCGGCTAATGGCTGTTCATCTGAAGCTCACTATACTCTCACTGTTCTGCCACTTCACACTGTGGCCCCAAACAACACCACTCTGCAGCCATGTACCAAGCCCTGTCAGAATAGAGCACACACACACACCCACACCCACACCCACACACACACACACACACACACACACACACACACACACACACACACACACACACACACACACACACACACACACACACACACACACACACACACACACACACACACACACACACACCACACACACACACAACACACCCACACACACACACACACACACACACACACGCCTCACAGCGTGATTGGCTAGGCTCAGTGTAATTGCCTCTCTAATTGGTGATGTCTAAAGGGGGTCCTCCTTATTTTAGGACGGAGCTGCATGCCATCACGCAAGGCAAATTACACAGACAGACAGACAGACAGGCTGAAAAACAACAGGAGTGGGAGAAGATGACAGAGAGAGAGAGATAGAGAGAGAGAGATTGTATCTTACCATGGAAATTAGTACTAATGTTTGAGGAATTATTGTGATTCAGGAGGCTAAACAACAGAGAGAAGATAGCGAGACAATCTGCCCTGCCTCATCTCACCTTCCCCCTTCTCCTCCCTTCATCAGTGCTCCATCAAGGTTGTGATGAGGTCACTCTGCACTCATCCAGTGGTGAGAGGCCTCATCTTTCCACCCTTTTTCATCCTACTTTGATGTCCTCGTAACATAAAGGACGTTGGGTTATCCGCTCCTTAACCTATCTCACTGGCTGTGTCCGAAAACCCATGCTAGCGTACTACATACTTAAACTGCATACTATGTACTCATCGTTGCATACTATTTAGCCCATGACGTTTAGTTAAAAGCATGCATTATGCCACGGAACTTTCCAAATTCAACAGACAATGCATGACATTAACCAGTCTGATAAAAGCTAATTTCGAAATGTATTCATTTCTCTAAACTCTGTATAGAATATGAATGGAGTTATAGGTCAGGGTTGGTTATAGGTAGACTGTCACATTCAACCTATACTGTAGTCCATAAAGCCCATCTATCCTATTTAAAAAGGACTGATGACAGAAACAGATCATTTGGTTCCATTTCAACATATTTATCAGTGAAACCAAAGTTCTGTATCATATATAAATGAAATAAAATAGCCTAGTACTATTGCACAGAAAAACGTGGACAGTCGGGTTCATCGCACATTCAGAACCACTGGACAGCAACATAATAAACCAAAGTACTGATCATTGGGAACGAGATCAGAATGACTGCTAAGACTTGATCCATAAATGAAATAGGTAGCCACGCCCACAAAACTAAAACAATCCATATGTTCAAATCAGAAGGCCTGACGAACATGACATCATTAACACAGCCACATCCTGAGTCCCCGGTGCAGAAACTCAGAAATCAGAAGGCCTGATGAACATGACATCATTAACACAGCCACATCCTGAGTCCCCGGTACAGAAACTCAGAAATCAGAAGGCCTGATGAACATGACATCAATAACACAGCCACATCCTGAGTCCCCGGTACAGAAACTCAGAAATCAGAAGGCCTGATGAACATGACATCAATAACACAGCCACATCCTGAGTCCCCGGTGCAGAAACTCATAAATCAGAAGACCTGATGAACATGACATCAATAACACAGCCACATCCTGAGTCCCCGGTGCAGAAACTCAGAAATCAGAAGACCTGATGAACATGGCATCAATAACACAGCCACATCCTGAGTCCCCGGTGCAGAAACTCAGAAATCAGAAGACCTGATGAACATGACATCATTAACACAGCCACATCCTGAGTCCCCAGTACAGAAACTCAGAAATCAGAAGGCCTGGTGAACATGGCATCAATAACACAGCCACATCCTGAGTCCCCCGGTGCAGAAACTCAGGTGCAGAAAATAACACAGCCACATCCTGAGTCCCGGTGAAATCAGAAGGCCTGATGAACATGACATCAATAACACAGCCACATCCTGAGCCAGAAACTCCAGAAGGCCAGGTGAACATGTCCCAGCCACATCCTGAGTCCCCAGCAGAAACTCAGAAATCAGAAGGCCTGGTGAACATGACATCAATAAAACAGCCACATCCTGAGTCCCCAGTGCAGAAACTCAGAAATCAGAAGGCCTGGTGAACATGACATCATTAAAACATCCTGAGTCCCCAGAGCAGAAACTCAGAAGTCAGAAGGCCTGGTGAACATGACATCATTAAAACAGCCACATCCTGAGTCCCCTCGGTACAGAAACTCAGAAATCAGAAGGCCTGTGAACATGACATCATTAACACAGCCAAATCCTGAGTCCCCGGTACAGAAACTCATAAATCAGAAGGCCTGGTGAACATGACATCATTAAACACAGCCACATCCTGAGTCCCCAGAAATCAGAAGGCCTGGTGAGAAATAACACAGCCACATCCTGAGAAATCAGAAATCAGAAGGCCTGGTGAACATGACATCATTAAACACAGCCACATCCTGAGTCCCCAGAGCAGAAACTCAGAAATCAGAAGGCCTGGTGAACATGACATCATTAACACAGCCACATCCTGAGTCCCCAGAGCAGAAACTCAGAAATCAGAAGGCCTGGTGAACATGACATCATTAACACAGCCACATCCTGAGTCCCCAGTACAGAAACTCAGAGATCAGAAGGCCTGGTGAACATGACATCATTAAACACAGCCACATCCTGAGTCCCCGGTACAGAAACTCAGAAATCAGAAGGCCTGGTGAACATGACATCAATAACACAGCCACATCCTGAGTCCCCAGTACAGAAACTCAGAAATCAGAAGGCCTGGTGAACATGGCATCAATAACACAGCCACATCCTGAGTCCCCGGTGCAGAAACTCAGAAATCAGAAGGCCAGGTGAACATGACATCAATAACACAGCCACATCCTGAGTCCCCGGTGCAGAAACTCAGAAATCAGAAGGCCTGATGAACATGACATCAATAACACAGCCACATCCTGAGTCCCCGGTGCAGAAACTCAGAAATCAGAAATCAGAAATCAGAAGGTCCTGATGAACATGACATCATTAAACAGCCACATCCTGAGTCCCCGGTGCAGAAACTCATAAATCAGAAGACCTGGTGAACATGACATCATTAACACAGCCACATCCTGAGTCCCCGGTGCAGAAACTCAGAAATCAGAAGACCTGATGAACATGACATCATTAACACAGCCACATCCTGAGTCCCCAGAGCAGAAACTCAGAAATCAGAAGGCCTGGTGAACATGACATCAATAACACAGCCAATCCTGATGACATCATTAACATGACATCAATAACACAGCCACATCCTGAGTCCCCGGTACAGAAACTCAGAAATCAGAAGGCCTGGTGAACATGACATCATTAAACACAGCCACATCCTGAGTCCCCGGGAACAGAAACTCAGAAATCAGAAGGCCTGGTGAACATGACATCATTAACACAGCCACATCCTGAGTCCCCGGTGCAGAAACCCCAGGTCAGAAATCAGAAACCCCAGAAATCCTGAAATCAGAAATCAGAAGGCCTGGTGAACATGACATCATTAACACAGCCACATCCTGAGTCCCCGGTACAGAAACTCAGAAATCAGAAGGCCTGATGAACATGACATCATTAACACAGCCACATCCTGAGTCCCCGGTACAGAAACTCAGAAATCAGAAGAAGGTTTAGTATTTATTTTAAAAGCTCTGACAGTCCTTGAGAACAAGAAACACTTTTCAATGGGAAAACAGATATTATATTTTTTAAAGACGTTCTGTTTTAAAAAGATGTAGATACTGTGATCATTTTAAGGAGAACAAAACGACTTATCCTACATTTGAACACCACCGCAGAAGCTTCAATATTCGGCATCTTCCCAATTAAGTAGCCTAGTCTTGTTGTTTGGCTACTAGAAGAGAACTAGGGCCTATCACCCCCAGCCCACCTCTTCCAATGCATTATGGACAAGTGTTCATCTAATTGTGCTAGATGAAGAGCCTAAATGAGAATAACATCTTGGCATTCAAACCATACTTGATTTTTATCAAATTCACATACTCTATTTTTACATACTGAGACTGCGACATGACGAGTGTGTTGCTTACCGGTCACGACCTCCGCCAAAGTCGACCCCTGTCCTTGTTCGAGCGGTGTTCACGGTCAACGCCACCGATCTTCTAGCCATCACTGATCCATTTTTCATTTTCCATTGGTTTTGTCTTGTCTTCCATCACACCTGGTTTCAATCCCATCAATTACATGTTGTGTATTTAACCCTCTGTTTCCCTTCATGTCCTTGTCGGTGATTGTTTGATTGTATGTTTGTGCAAGTTATGTGTTGGTGCGGGACGGGTTTTGTACCCACTTTGATTATTTTATATATTTTGGTTTTTGGAGTTTTGTTAACTTTTATTAAACTACTTTTTATACCAAGTTCGTTCTCCTGCGCCTGACTTCCCTGCCACCAACACGTACAAATTACATCACCGCTATTCGTTGATTTCGGTAGCAATTCCCATATCTAATTGATTAGCTGTTGTTAAAGCCGAAAAGCAAGACATCCGGATATTTAAAGCATACTCGATTTTCAAAATCTCCCATACTATATAAAAAAATCATACTTAAATGGCTTACCATTTAGGATGCAAGTATGGTTATTCAGACACGGCCTCTCTCTCTCCCCCCCAGGTCCTTCACCTCTCTCTCTCTCTGTCCCAGCAGAGCCTGTACTAGATCCAATATGGCCGCCCAGTTTCCCAGTCCTGTCTGTGATGGAGTTGATTCATTCCTGTGGAACGCTGGTTTGTCTTCATGCTGTTCACTCAATGACTTCATTCAGCAGCGTGAGGTCACCAGGGGCCTGGCAATAAAGACGCTATGCAGCAGCAGCAGCACACACACAGTCCTCAAAACCCTTTAAGGAAGAGAGGAGAAGAGAGGGAAAGAGACATCCAAGGGTCTATGGCTCTGGGAGTGGATCTTTTAACGACAGAGAGCAGGCCACTCTTCCCCTTTCTCCTATTCTCTTTCCTGTATACAATTTACTCTATAATTTTACTATGTGAAAACCAGGATCATTGGCAGGACAATTCATTATAACCGTGAACTGTAGCTATAGATAGAACATCAACTATGGTTCACATGGGTAAATCTATATATTTTTGGCAAAAGGATGTGTTTATTTTTTCAAAGTATCTGACCACCTCATATTTCTATTCCAATGTTGTATCAAATGTTGATTACTGTTATGATGAAAAAGACGAAAGTGCCGTTGATAGAACGTGTCTCTCTTCTTGACCTCACATGATATGGCATTGCCAGTTGTAGCAGAAGTATCATATAACAAATACAATGAATTATTAGCGCATACTGTAGCTACAACAAGAACAATGTCCCTCATTGGAATACAACCATCAAATGAAGTTCACATGAGAGAAAATATGTGTTTCTTTTCTCAGAGTATCTGACCATCAAATATTCCATTTCAAAATCTGTATCAGGATTTCTGTACAGGAAATATATGAATTTCTGTTATAATACGTTCTCTGATATTGATAGAACGTGTCCTCTCTCTCCTGACTTCTTCCTGACATGTCACTGCCGCTTGTAGCAGAAGTCTCATATAACAATGCTTATTATGAGTCTGGAGCCTTTAAACAAGTCAAATAAAATTGATGTCGCCACTCCAGAAACTCAACGATGAACTTGGGAATTTCACCCCAACGAACAACATGGGAAAACGACAGAAAATATGAGTGCGAGTAACTCACTCCCTGGGCTTATGGGATTGTAAAATATGACAATTTCGTGAAATGTGCCATAAATTCGATGAATTGCTCACTGCCATCTCTATGATGACAGTTGCTTTCTGTGCGTGGGCCGCAGAAGCCTAGTCACTTCATATAATGTGGAGGCACAAATCAGACGGCCAGCCGGCAGGCCTCTCTCCCTGCCTGCTTCCCTCCCTGCCTGTCTCTCTCCCTGCCTGCCTCTCTCCCCGCCTGCCTCCCTCCCTGCCTGCCTCTCTCCCTGCCTGCCTCCTCTCCCAACCTGCCTCCCTCCCCTGCCTGCCTGCCTCCCTCCCTGCCTGCCTCTCTCCCTGCCTGCCTCTCTCCCTTCCTTCCTCTCCCTCCCTGCCTGCCTCTCTTTCCCTGCCTGCCTCTCTCCCTGCCTGCCTCTCTCCCCTGCCTGCCTGCCTCTCTCCCCTGCCTGCCTCTCTCCCCTGCCTGCCTCCTCTCCCTGCCTGCCTCTCTCCCTGCCTGCCTCTCCCTGCCTGCTTCCTCCCTGCCTGTCTCTCTCCCTGCCTGCCTCTCTCCCCGCCTGCCTCCCTCCCTGCCTGCCTCTCTCCCTGCCTGCCTCTCTCCCAACCTGCCTCCCTCCCTGCCTGCCTGCCTCCCTCCCTGCCTGCCTCTCTCCCTGCCTGCCTCTCTCCTCCCTGCCTGCCTCTCCCTCCTGCCTGCCTCTCTTTCCCTGCCTGCCTCTCTCCCTGCCTGCCTCTCTCCCTGCCTGCCTGCCTCTCTCCCTGCCTGCCTGCCTCTCTCCCTGCCTGCCTCTCTCCCTGCCTGCCTCTCCCTGCCTGCCTCCCTCCCTGTCTGCCTCTCTCCCCTGCCTGCCTCTCTCCCTGCTTGCCTCTCTCCCTGCCTACCTCTCACCCTGCCTGCCTCCCTGCCTGCCTCTCTCCCTGCCTGTCTGCCGCCGTCCCTGCCTGCCTCTCTCCCTGCCTGCCTCTCTCCTTGCCTGCCTCTCTCCCTGCTCCTCCTCCCTCCTGCCTGCCTCCCCTCCCTCCTGCCTGCCTCTCTCTCCCTCCCTGCCTCCTCTCCCTCCTGCCTCCCTCCCTCCGCCTCCCCTCCCTCCCTGCCTGCCTCCTCTCTCTCCCGCCCGCCCTCTCCCTGCCTCCCCTCTCCCTGCCTGCCCGCCTCCCCTCCCTGCCCGCCCCCCTCTCCCTGCCTCCGCCCGCCTCCCTCCCTGCCTGCCTCCTCACCTGCTGCCTGCCTCTCTCCCTCCCCTGCCTGCCTCTCACCCTGCCTGCCTCTCCTGCGTGCCTCTCTCCCTGCCTGCCCTCTCCTCCCTGCCTCTCTCCCTGCCTCGCTGCCTTACTGGAGTGGTGCACATGGGGGCTGATAGTGTGCAGGCTGGTGGGCAGAAGGCACGGGTTAGGCCAGCAACTCCCCCAGACAGGGGTAATGAATGGCGGTCTGCGGCCTGCCTATCCATCCTGCATCCATCCTCTGGAGCGTGGAGGGGAGAGGGAGCAGGGCGGAACAGAGGCCCAGTGGTGATGCATGGCTATGGGAGCTCATAAAGCAGGCCGTCAGCTGACCTCGGAGGCATTGGGGGACCGGCAGGGGCCTTTACGACCATCACCAGATTTAACAGCCAATAATGACTGGAATAACCGCTTAAAACTCTTACGGACCCGCGCAGACGGGCGGGTCGGCGGGAAGAGGGGGTGGCGATGGATGGGAGAGGGTGATATATTCATCCAGTGCATTGACAGAGGCCATGTTTCACAGGGGGATGACAGATGCAGAGAGAGACGGAGAGAGAGTGAGAGAGTGAGTGAGAGAGAGATTGAGAGAGAGAGAGAAAGAGAGAAAGAAAGAGAGAAAGAAAGAGAAGAGAGCTAGAAGAGAAGAGAGAGAGAACTAGGGAGAGAAGAGAGAGAGAGAGAACAGAAGAGAGAGAGATAACTATAGGAAGAGGGCACAGAGAGAGAGAGAGAGAACTATAGAACTATAGGAAGAGGGCACAGAGAGAGAGAGAGAGAGAGAGAGAGAGAGAGAGAGAGAGAGAGAGAGAGAGAGAGAGAGCTATATGAAGAGGGCAAAGAAAGAGAGAGAACTATAGGAAGATGGGTACAGAGAGAGAGCGAGAACTACACAGAGAGAGAGCGAACTATAGGAAGAGGGCACAGAGAGAGAGAGAGAACTATAGGAAGAGGGCACAGAGAGAGAGAGAGAAGAGGGCAGAGAGAGAGAGAGAGAGGGAGAGAGAGGGGAGAGACTTTGGTGGAGAGAAAAGAACTAGTGAAAAGACAAAGGGACAGTGAACTAGAGAGGAAAGAAAGAGACATGCACCAACATTTTTTTATTTCCTATAAATACTGATTGACAGCAGGCAGTCAATACATCCTTATAAAATCTAAAGGCTCCTGTAATGTTCGTCTGCCTTCCTGCGATGAGGGAGTAAGATAGATCGGACCAATTTGCAGCGTGTCCATAATTTAATAAGAAAACTGAACACTACAAAATACAAAACAACAACGTGAAACAAGAACGTGGTTCAAACACAAACACGGAAAATAAACACCTACAACTCAAAAGTGAAACCAGGTTATTTGATGATTCTCAATCAGCGATAACGATTGACAGCTGCCTCTGATTGAGAACCATACTGACCGAATACAGAAATCCCAAATTATAGAAAAACAAACATAGACAACACACCCAACTCACTCCCTGACCATACTAAAAACAAAGATATAATAACAGAACTAAGGTCAGAACGTGAGAGTACCCCCCTCAAAGGTGCGGACTCCGGCCGCAAAACCTAAACCTGTAGGGAGGGTCTGAGGTGTCTGTCCGCGGTGGCGGCTCTGGCGCGGGACGTGGACCCCACTCCACCATAGTCCTTCTTCGCCCTCTCTCACCTCCGTGGCCTCTGGGCGGGGCGACCCGCCGCCGACCAGACTCCGGGCAGTGCCGGACAGGCGGGAGACTCCAGCAGCCCGGGAGTGAAGGGCGATTTTGGCATCTGGCAGGCTCTGGCAGCTCCTGGCTGACTGACGGCTCTGACAGCTCCTGGCTGACTGACGGCTCTGGCAACTCCTGGCTGACTGATGGCTCAGACAGACTGGCGGCTCTGGCAGCTCAGGACAGACTGGCGGCTCTGGCAACCCAGGACAGACTGGCGGCTCTGGCAGCTCAGGACAGACTGGCTGCTCTGGCAGCTCAGGGACAGACTGGCGGTTCTGGCAACTCAGGACAGACGGGGAGACTCTGGCAGCTCAGGACAGACGGGGACTCTGGCAGCTCAGGACAGACGGGAGACTCTGGCAGCTCAGGACAGACGGGAGACTCTGGCAGCTCAGGACAGACGGGGAGACTCTGGCAGCGCTGAAGAGGAGGAAGCTCTGGCAGCGCTGAACTGGCGGGAGCACCTGTAGGGAGAAGACGGCGATACAGCCTGGTGCGGGGGGCTGCCACCGGAGAGCTGGTACGTGAGGTGGCACCGGACAGTCCGGGACCGTGAAGGCGCACTGGAGCTCTGAGCACCAAGCCTGCCCAACCTACCTGGTTGAATGCTCCCGTAGCCAGGCCAGTGTGGCGAGGTGGAATAGCCTGCACTGAGCTGTGCTGGCGAACCGGGACACCATGCGTAAGGCTGGTGCCATATACACTGCCCGAGGAGACACACTGAGACCAGATGCGCTGAGCCGGGCTTCATGGCACCTGGCTCGATGCCCACTCTAGCCCGGCTGATAGGAGGCGCTGCAATGTACTCACCAGGCTATGAACACGCACCGGTGACACCGTACGCCTCCACCGCATAACACGGTGCCTGCCCGGTCCTCTCTCTCGGTAAGCACGGGAAGCTGGCGCAGGTCTCCTACCTGACTTCGCCACACTCCCCGTGTGCTCCCCCCCAATACATTTTTGGGCTACCTCTCGGGCTTCCAGCGCCTGCCGTGCTGCCTCCTCCTCCCGCCGCGGCCTCCAGCTCAGCCTTGGGGCGGCGATATTCTCCAGCCTGTGCCCATGGTCCCTTGCAGTCCAGAATCTCCCCCAAGTCCAGTTCTCCAAGTATCGCTGCCGCTGTTGCTGCTGCCTGCTACCACGCTGCTTGGTCCTTTTGTGTGGGTGTTTCTGTAATGTTCGTCGTCTTCCTCTGATGAGGAGTAAGATAGATTGGACCAATTTGCAGCGGGTAAGTGTCCATAATTTAATAAGAAAAACTGAACACTACAAAATACAAAACAACAACGTGAAACAATGAAACAGTCCGGTGTAGCTTAAACACAAACACGGAAAATAAACACCCACAACTCAAAAGTGAAACCAGGTTACCCAGCATGATTCTCAATCAGGGACAACGATTGACAGCTGCCTCTGATTGAGAACCATACTAGGCCGAACACAGAAATCCCAAATTATAGAAAACGAACATAGACAACCCACCCAACTCACGCCCCTGACCATCCTAAAACAAAGATATAATAACAGAACTATGGTCAGAACGTGACCCTCCCAAAGTACATAGACGTCTTAATTTACAATCTTGTTTAGCAGATTTTCCTCTTTTTTTTTTCTTCTGGCAGATGTCGATCCTAAATTATAGCATACCAGCCATCCTTTGGACTAGGATCATAACACCAATTCATTAACTGTTGGCAGCGAGCCAATTCTGATTTTCAATAAACTCTGGAAACCTAATAGACTACTCATGAAAGGAGCCCCATTTCACAGGGCTGGCACGTGTTCAAGCAACATATGCTCACATAACTCTTAAAAGCATGATCCAAGTCCAAATTTACCTATGTAATATACGGAACGGAATCAGAGTGCCGACACAGCACAGCAGAGCATTCTGCCACTCACTCACTCAGCTTCCTTTCTGTTCATTTGTTTATTACAATCTGGCTACAGTCCTTACTACAGTCTCTACTGTGCAGTCTCTACTACAGTCTCTACTACATCTCTACTTACAGTCTGTACTGCAGTCTCTACTACAGTATACTGCAGTCTCTTACTGCAGTCTCTACTGCGTCTCCTCTACTGCAGTCTTAACTGCAGTCTCTACTGCAGTCTCTACTGCAGTCTCTACTACAGTCTCTAATACAGTCTCTACTGCCGTCTCTACTGCCGTCTCTACTACATCTCTACTACAGTCTCTACCGCAGTCTCTACCACAGTCTCTACTACAGCCTCTACTGCAGTCTCTAACACAAACTCTACTACAGTCTCTACCTCTGCTACGGTCTTTGCTATTGTCAGTTATGTTTGTAGGACTATAATGTAGCCTGTTGGAATCTTTTCATCTTTCAGAGCTCTGTTGTCTTTTTTATAGTAGTATGATTTTAAAGCTTTGATCATAGTTTTCATAAAGTAATACTGCAGGGTTGAAGGCATTGTCTGTTAGCCTGAATTCAGCCAGTAATCCGTAGGGTTGTGATTCAGACAGTCCTTATAACACTGGAGTCCTGTAGTCTATAAACAAGGGGCTGGGTTGAGAGGCAGGGGGTTTGAGGTGTTCCTGGCGGTCAGATCTGGTTTAGTCACTACAGAGGCTGAGGATCTGAGGAGCTGAGCCGAGGCTCATGGTTCAGTTCCCTACCTCACTGCGCTGTCGTGATGTTGGGTTCATTTACATGTTGCAGCCTTTGGCAGCCAGCAGTCAGTCAGCTTGCAGAGCGTTGAGCCGAAGCACCTGATCTCTGTAGAACACAGATAAAACGCACTACCAGAACACCTTATTATGGTCCCCTCCTTCAGCTGGGTGATACAGTATAGACCCAGACGCTGCTGAGGAATAGTCAAAATACACATAGGGAGCACAAAGGGGATCATTGAGAACTATATCAAAGATAGGCTACAGTGCACCAGGTCACCTATTTTCTCTTCGCTTCCCCAAAACAGAATTGATAAATCCATGCGACAAAACTGACGCATCTTAAGCACCTTACTGGTGACATTACAGCGAGGGAGTGTGTGCTTGGCACGCAGCAGATAACATTCCCCAACACAATGGCCTAATCTCCATGGCACAGGTAGCATTGGGATTGTCTGATGCATAATCTGCCGCTGTTCGGTTTGTCTGGGCATTAGAGCACCCAGTACCTTGTGCTTTTAACCAATGAATTAAAGAGGATTTCAACAGGAATACTTATTTAAAATGTCCAACCTACGCCTCCATAGTATTCAGAGATAAACAAAATTACTTGGGAAGAGTTTTGTGAACTCAACGTTCCGTAATCAGGAATGGGTTCTTAAGATTCCAACTGTAGATTTAGAAGTTTGAACATGGAGAGTTGCAGAGTGAACCTTTAAGTTATGTGAGACAGGGCACATTGTGGGAAAGTGCCAGATGGCTTATTTTGGCAATTGTATTCATAGCAACAAATCAGATACTGTGCTTAAGATGCGGCAAGTTGTATTGTTTGTAGATTATATATTCAGGTCACCTCTTCAGAAATCTTTTAATTTTTTAATCCATGCAGATGTTTGTTTTGGGTGAAAACTTGCTGAAGTGCTGCATCCCCCAGTTGAACAGTAAAAAGCATTCCTAAGTAGCTAAGTTGCTCTTATACAAAATACCTCAAAGCGTCTAAGATAATACATGTGGATTGAAACGCAATCTGCCTCGCACTTCCTCTCTAAGATAAGTCACAACCATTGATGAGACCTGTGGGCTTCCTCCTCTTATCTCCCAAAACACTTGATACCAGAAACTCTGCGCATGAAGAAGTCTTTCAAGATTGTGATGTAAATATATCCGGTTAATCACAACAACTAAAACTGCAACAACTCATCCTGCTGCAAACAACATTTGTAAAATGTTATTCTGCTTGCAGTGGCATAAAAATAATGCCATATTTTTGGTAGTGTCAAATCAGCACTCACACACTCACACAATGCAGTTTGATTTGCACTCCTGTCCCAATCCTCCTATTCATGTATGATCTGTGAGCCTTCAGTCATACATCCATGGACCGATGGCTTTTTAATCTATGATAATCTATTGTAATATTTTCATTTCACTTTTTTAAGATTATTATTAACATTAATTTAAAGCAAAGACATGATTAAAAACTAAAGACAAAAATGCATTTTGATAATCTTATGCAAAGGCTTAGAGCCCATTTCCATTCCTGATGGATTTAGTGACACGCCCCAGCACTCAAATATTTAATTTCACAGAGTAGATCCTGGGGATATGAGACACAAGCATCAGGTCCTTGTTCAGGTTTAATTACTGATTTAAACCCAGTATATCAGCCCTCCAGTCAGTCCCTGTTCTGTTTGCTGAGAGAGAGAGAGAGAGAGAGAGAGAGAGAGAGAGAGAGAGAGAGAGAGAGAGAGAGAGAGAGAGAGAGAGAGAGAGAGAGAGAGAGAGAGAGAGAGAGAGAGAGAGAAAGAGACAGAGAGAGAGAGAGAGAGAGAGAGAGAGAGAGAGACAGAGAGAGAGAGACAGAGAGAGAGAGAGAGAGAGAGACAGAGAGAGAGAGAGATAGATAGGGGATTGCAGAAACATAAGTCGTTTTTGTCTTAGCAGTATAATTTCGATAAGCTCTGTTATCAAGAAATATCCATAACTTGGTATGAATAAAAATACATCATAAAACAACCCGTTACAGATAATTAAAAACACCAAGATTGTGCAATTTACATATGAATTAATTTTGTGAAAGCATAAATAGCCTCCAATGGGTATGGAATATATTTCAAAGTGTATCTATTTTCCCTACATGTGTGCAGTGTATCCTGTTCACCTTTCACCTTTCACTCTATATGTGCATTCAAATATTTTTGTGTGTCCTCCCCCTCCACACCACAGTGTGGCGCGCTCTGTTCCGTGTCTCTAGGCTAGGGCCACCATTGGCATGAGTCCTAGCAGATTGAGACGAGCCCCACTCCTAGCGTTCTCCCTAGGCCCTGTAATGTCCCCCTCTCTTCACACTGTTAAACGGCTGTGTGTGTGTGTGTGTTTGTGCGTAGGTGTGTGTGTGTGTCCATGCGTGGTGGTTGTCCGTGCTTGTGTGTGTGTGTGTTTGATTAAGCTCCATCAGTCTGTCAACACACTCTGGTCTGCCCCGGATGCTCCTAGCTGAATCTATTACGGTGATTCCATTGCGGAGCCAATTCATTTTACATTCTGTGTCCTTCTTTGATGAATATCTCAGGTGGGGCATATATTTTCCAGATGTCCCTCTTTTAGGTTTTACTCAAATTCACATCCGTCTTGAAAAGTTGCTGTTTTACACCAGGGAGAGCATTTTCACCTAATGAGCCAAGATCAATATCAAGTCTTGTCTCCTCTCTCATATACTGCATGTACAAGGAAATAAAGTATTATTTTTTTCCTCCTCAAATGTATAATGGATATCATTCTTTATTTTTATTTTTTATTTTTTTATTTCACCTTTATTTAACCAGGTAGGCTAGTTGAGAACAAGTTCTCATTTGCAACTGCGACCTGGCCAAGATAAAGCATAGCAGTGTGAACAGACAACACAGAGTTACACATGGAGTAAACAATTAGCAAGTCAATAACACAGTAGAAAAAATGGGCAGTCTATATACAATGTGTGCAAAGGCATGAGGAGGTAGGCGAATAATACAATTTTGCAGATTAACACTGGAGTGATAAATGATCAGATGGGCATGTACAGGTAGAGATATTGGTGTGCAAAAGAGCAGAAAAGTGATAAATAAAAACAGTATAAAAACAGTATAGGAATGAGGTAGGTGAAAAAAAGGGTGAGCTATTTACCTATAGACTATGTACAGCTGCAGCGATCGGTTAGCTGCTCGGATAGCTGATGTTTGAAGTTGGAGGGGAGATAAAAGTCTCCAACTTCAGCGATTTGCAATTCGTTCCAGTCACAGGCAGCAGAGTACTGGAACGAAGCGGCAAATGAGGTGTTGGCTTTAGGGATGATCAGTGAGATACACCTGCTGGAGCGCGTGCCTGGATGGGTGTTGCCATCGTGACCAGTGAACTGAGATAAGGCGGAGCTTACCTAGCATGGACTTATGGATGACCTGGAGCCCAGTGGGTGCACGAAATATGTAGTGAGGTGGGCCAGCCGACTAGAGCATACAAGTCGCAGTGGTGGGTGGTATAGGTGCTTTAGTGACAAAACGGATGGCACTGTGGTAGACTGCATCCAGTTTGCTGAGTAGAGTGTTGGAAGCCATTTTGTAGATGACATCGCCGAAGTCGAGGATCGGTAGGATAGTCAGTTTTACTAGGTAAGCTTGGCAGCGTGAGTGAAGGAGGCTTTGTTGCGGAATAGAAAGCCGACTCTGGATTTGATTTTGATTGGAGATGTTTGATGTGGTCTGGAAGGAGAGTTTGCAGTCTAGCCAGACACCTAGGTACTTATAGATGTCCACATATTCAAGGTTGGAACCATCCAGGTGGTGATGTTAGTCGGGCATGCGGGTGCAGGCAGCGATCGGTTGAAAAGCATGCATTTGGTTTACTCGCGTTTAAGAGCAGTTGGAGGCCACGGAAGGAGTGCTGTATGGCATTGAAGCTCGTTTGGAGGTTGGATAGCACAGTGTCCAATGACGGGCCGAGTATATAGAATGGTGTCGTCTGCGTAGAGGTGGATCAGGGAATCGCCCGCAGCAAGAGCAACATCATTGATATACAGAGAAAAGAGTCGGCCCGAGAATTGAACCCTGTGGCACCCCCATAGAGACTGCCAGAGGACCGACAGCATGCCCCTCTGATTTGACACACTGAACTCTGTCTGCAAAGTAATTGGTGAACCAGGCAAGGCAGTCATCCGAAAAACCGAGGCTGTTGAGTCTGCCGATAAGAATTTGGTAGATTGACAGAGTCGAAAGCCCAGCGAGGTCGATGAGAAGCGGCTGCACAGTACTGTCTTTTATCGATGCGCGGTTATGATATCATTTAGTACCTTAGTGTGGCTTCAAAGGTGCACCCGTGACCGACTCGGAAACCAGATACTGACGGAGAAGGTACGGTGGGATTCGAGATGGTCAGTGACCTGTTTGTTGACTTAGCTTTCGAGGCCTTAGATAGGCAGGGCAGGATGGATAGGTCTATAGGTTGGGTCCAGGGTGTCTCCCCCTTTGAAGGGGGACTGCGGCAGCTTTCAATCATGGGGATCTCAGACGATATGAAAGAGAGGTTGAACAGGCTGGTAATAGGTTGCGACAATGGCGGCAGATAGTTTCAGAAATAGCGGGTCCAGATTGTCCAAGCCCAGCTGATTATGTCTGGTCAGGTTTTGCAGCTCTTTCAGAACATCTGCTATCTGGATCTGGGTAAAGGAGAACCTGGAGAGGCTTGGGTGAGGAACTACGGGGCGGAGCTGTTGGCCGAGGTTGGAGTAGCCAGGCGGAAGGCATGGCCAGCCGTTGAGAAGTGCTTGTGAAGTTTTCGATAATCATGGATTTATCGGTGGAGACCGTGTTCCTAGCCTCAGTGCAGTGGGCAGCTGGGAGGAGGTGCTCTTGTTCTCCAATGCTTAGTTCAATTCCATGTCTGCTACGAAGGGGAATATTTCTTTGGATGATGTCCCTTGTATTACGGGGGAAATATGAAAGAAGACACATTAGGCATAGAGGGATAAATCGATGAAGAATAGAACATTACATCATTCTGTACCTGTGAAATGATGGTGGGCTACATAGAAAATCTCCCTAAAGTATTATACCGCAATACAGTGCATCTACTATCACTAAAACAGCTTACTGACATTTACATATTCATCTACACTGGCTGCTGCCAACTGACGTTTCAAATCAAGTGCTCAAGTTTTAAGAAAAGGAAGACGCCGAGAGAAAATAGAAGAGCAGATAATGTCCGAGGAGGAGAGAAGAGAGAGATGAGAGGAAAAAGAGGGAGAGCAGCAGCGGCCCGGGTGCCGGAGACACAGCCCTTATCTGGAGAGGAGAGGACCTCTCTCTTATGTAATCTAGGATTTCATTCAGCCTCCGTATCAGATGATTGTCTGGGAGAAGAAAAAGCCATTTTGAGGGGAATGGGCTGAACTGACTGTGTGAAAAGGATCGTCTCCCGCCAGCTAACCCCTCCATGTCGAACCAGCCGCATGCCACCGAAGGTCAGCAGAATTATTTGAGGCGGGCCGTGCCTCCGCCAGAGAAGACAATGATACGGCCTTAACCCTCATTTAGAGGTGCCATTTCCCCACCTGACCCCCTGCTAAAGTGTTATTTTTCTGTGTTATGAAATGTGATAGCTTTCTGGTGAAACAGGAGTCTGCTGGTTAGGATGTAATACCTGGGCATGCTAGCGACAGACCAGACAGGGGAGAGGAGGCTCAACCCCGTCTCTAAACAGCCTTGCTATTCCCATCGGCACCACGGCAGCAAGGTCGGCTTCACCGCACCACGTAGACAGTTCAATCAAGCTAAATAGTGTTGATTTACCCACCTGGATAACACCATTATAACGCCTTAACACCGTAGCATCCAGACCACATCACCGCAGTAAGCTACAGGGCTCAGGGCTGAGATTGCACTGTGTTTGGGGAGGTGATGATAATGTCTTTGTGCATTTCACCCAAACATGTCATTTTAAACCAAGGCACCACAGAGACTGGTGTGTCATAACCAGTTGCAGCTCTATGTCACAGAAGGAGAGAGAAAGGGGTTGTGGAGATCTTGTCTGGG
>NC_068422.1:80397473-80512473 GCF_023373465.1 Oncorhynchus keta
ATACACAGGTCGGAAGTAAGTTTAGTTTGGAGAAGATAGGAATGTGGGAAATGTATATCACAATTGAAAACCCAACATCAGTACATCCTGGAGGTTCCGAGGCATGGAGGGAAGCAATTACCTTGGATATAGAAAGATTTATACGTGAGAGATGGAAGATGATGATGATTTAGGGCCAGATAAGCTTGAAAGAAAAGGGAGAAGCTCACAGTAGGCAGGCTGAATCATGGGATAAACGTTGGAGGACTCTCCTCTACAGAACAGGAAATCAAGACGGTGATCGGAAAGCATGGCGTTCCTCTGTGTACAAGAACAAGGATTATTAATTTTAACAAATGAAGAGGTTGCTGGAGTTACACGTGCTACAAGGTCTCCAATCAAACCGTTCCTTTGTAAAACCAGGTAATAGTTTTTGAGCAACAGCATTACAGAAGGTTAAATGTAGAACAGATGTAAGGTGATCAAAGCGCAGGCGCTCAAGACAGATACGCCGGCAAATGATGACGAATGGGTCTCCACTGAATTGTAAGCAGCACACAAATGTAGCGAAGTGGAGGGGAGGGAGGGAGACACTGGCCGAGGATAGGGGAGAGGGGTTCGAGTAGTAGAAGAGTGAAGGACTAGCGAAGTGGAGGGGAGGGAGGGAGACACTGGCCGAGGATAGGGGAGAGGGGTTCGAGTAGTAGAAGAGTGAAGGACTAGCGAAGTGGAGGGGAGGGAGGGAGACACTGGCCGAGGATAGGGGAGAGGGGTTCGAGTAGTAGAAGAGTGAAGGACTAGCGAAGTGGAGGGGAGGGAGGGAGACACTGGCCGAGGATAGGGGAGAGGGGTTCGAGTAGTAGAAGAGTGAAGGACTAGCGGAGTGGAGGGGAGGGAGGGAGACACTGGCCGAGGATAGGGGAGAGGGGTTCGAGTAGTAGAAGAGTGAAGGACTAGCGGAGTGGAGGGGAGGGAGGGAGACACTGGCCGGGGATAGGGGAGAGGGGTTCGAGTAGTAGAAGAGTGAAGGACTAGCGGAGTGGAGGGGAGGGAGGGAGACACTGGCCGAGGATAGGGGAGAGGGGTTCGAGTAGTAGAAGAGTGAAGGACTAGCAGAGTGGACACCAGAGAGGGGGAAAACAATGTCGGAACTCATCATGTATGATCCCTAACAGAAGGCCCTGGAGATTAAGTTCCTGCAGGAGGAATCACAGTTTGGACAATGTGTAATTGATTTCACCAACAGCTCCGAGATCACCCCTGTGATCCCTTGGATAGCCTTTCTTGTGAAAGTTTGTCTTTCTCCCAGGCTTGGCTTCCAGCACATCCCGCGACTGGATGACATCATCAGTCAACAGAGCAGAGCACATTTTTACCTTTATCTTTGAAAGATATATTGTCCATGTGTTGGGCCACTCTGAGAAGGATCAAAAGCCAACACAGTGTTCTGGTGCAAAATTTAATTGAAACATGGCTTCACTACAGAAAAATAATCTGTTTATTTCAAGCTAGATTCTGTTACATACCTGACCTATACTCACGTACACTATTCAACTTGACTTTTTTTGTCTCTTGTTTTTCCATAGCAAAACATTAAAGGGCTATTGTTATACATGCCAGGTGAGGAGCAGAGAAAGAGTGAAGTATAGATAACATGTGTGTGATATTATAATACTACATACTGTCAACATAAATACTGGATTATTATATTAATTACCATAATTACCACACACACACACACACAAACCCTCACTTAAACCAAAAACTCTTGATTCTCATGAGTGTGTGTCCAAGATGATCATTGACTGGTGTGAGGCGTCACGCTCAGAGGGAAACCAGACAGAAGGACACATGTTTGAGCACTCAGTAATGAACTGTGACCAGGGTGCAGCTATGAGGCAGGGCCCAGGCCGAGGGGGCTCACGGGGCATTATTAGGCCTGACAGTAGGGGGCGCTGTGATAATTTGATGTGAACTGGCTTGATAAATCACAGTGCCATTACTGTGGCTTTAGTATCTGTTTATGCCTCTACAAATTGAAACCCCGCTGGTACAGGACTAAGGCACCGCAACTCTCCGGCCCCCTGACGATTAGTTCAAGGTGGGGAGAGTTTAGCCCGCCGGCCCCCATTGGCCATCCTCCTCTCTGTGTTTTGTCTCCCCTCTAAGGGAGAGAAGCAGGGACATGTGTAAGCAATAAAGCCAAAAGGCTGCCTCCTACCACAGGCTGAGGTAAAGGAATGCAGAACCAAACTATAAAATAATAATGGACACTGGGGCAGGGGGCATGGGGATTGAGGTGGGGTGGAGGGGGGCACTAGAGACAGCCACATCTGTAAAGGTGGTGGGTTGAGGGTGGTGGAGGTGAAGGTGGAGGGAGGGGTGAAGAGGGGGTTAGGGGTCCTGAAGCGGTGCCCTCCTCTGACCCCCAGACGCCACGTTAAAGGCAAGGCGTAGCGAGCGAGCGGCCAGGCTGGCAGCAGATCAAAAGGCTGACAGATGAAGGGCAAAGGGCAGGTTGACCTGGGCGCTAAGCTGGGGCTAAGCCCCTTAAAGCTAGAGGAGAGAAAGTTGCAGAGGGAGAGAGAGAGAGAGAAAGAGAGAGCGGAGAGGGCAGTAGCGAGAGTATGACTGAGGGGGAGAGAGAAAGACGAGGGAGAGTTGTTGGAGAGAGAGCGAGAGAAAGGGGAGGAAGGAGAGAGAGAGAGAAAGTGGTGGGACTGAGAGAGAGAGAGAGAGAGAGAGAGAGAGAGAGAGAGAGAGAGAGAGAGAGAGAGAGCAAAAACAAGAATAGAATTCTATGAAATAATCAAAGGGATGAAATAAAAGCAATGCATGTAAACAGTAAATACAGACACAGGAGTCAGATGAGATAACATTAGGTATTTGTGTGGAATCATGGTGTGAAGAGGCCCTTTTCATGTGAAGCTAATAAATCAACATCCCCAAAGCCTGTTTCAAGCAGCTTTTCATAATCACCAGAAATAAACTACAATCAGGAAAATAAGACAGACAGTTAGAGTCCTAAGGCATTTATCCACTTTAAACATTTTCCCTTAGAAGCCACCAACTTATCATCGGCTTGTCAACACACTGACACAATTCTTTCAAATGAAACGCTAATGTGCTGATCTGAGCACAGCGGCAGAAGTATCTGTTCAACAAATCTGAGATTTGATCAAACCGTTCAGTATATTCAATTCAGTGTATACCCTCGGTGTATACCTCAGTGAGTGTATACCTCGGCAAAATAAATGGAAATCATCACTAGTATTCACATAAGAAGGCTACAAACACAGACAAGCTGCTTACCACTAATATCACTATTGACAAAGCAAAGCAAATATATTTTTTATGGGGGGTAGACAGGAATGAAGTAATGAAGAAAGTACAAGTACAACTGATCACTTTAGAGGAAACAGACATATCCCACAATGCAACAGGGGACAGGAAATGCCTACTGAGAGGGTAGTGCTCTCCCCCCATCTCTCTCGGACCCCGTTAAGGAAATGCATGAAATGAATAGTGACATCATGTTGCTTGGTCAACAAACGCAGGTTGATTGATGAAGACGAACGGCCAAGGTGATGGCCAGTTGTTGGCTTTTCCCGGGAGATGCCATTTCCAGCCGGCCCCTACTCTACTTCCAGCTGGTGTAAAGGATATGGGCTCTGTCCTGGCCAGCCTGATCCAATGCCACCCCTGTCAATCAAACAGTCAGACAAGAGTTTTTTTTCAAGACTCAGAGAGAGGCCTCTATAAAAACACATCCATTTAGATATGGTACTCTAAGAAAAAGGTGACAGTTGAAAGGTAAGGAATTCACTCTTTATGTTTGTTGTGATTATTTACTTATCTAGTATTTGACATATTCTAATGAGACCGTGTTGCTAGTACTTACAAAATACAGTATGTTACTTTTTGTTGATTCCAGCTTATTCTAACATAATAATAGAAAGGTACAATACTGTATAATCATATATCCACTATTTATTTCCATATGTATTTGATGTTTTCTATTACTTCATATAATAACACAGCTCATGTTTGCATTTTATGTAAAAAAATATATATATATATCACTTTCCCCTGAAGGTGATGCTGTATTCCAAGATTAAATAAAAAATAATTTATATCAAATTCTATGCAGCTATTGAGAGAGAAGTAACTTTTATTTAATAAATATTTCTTTCCAGTGTCTAGATGTGTTCTGTGTAGTGTTGTGAGAATAAAAAGTAAGAGTACAGATTCAAAGCAACCTCTTGCAGCCATGATGCATTTCCATCTTGAGTATGAAGCAACCGAGCTGTGATAAAGAACTAACACCACAGACCTCATAATAAGTTTGCAGCACCTTCTGACACAGCCGTATTGGATTTCATATGCAGGAAGTGATGCAAAGTCGGCCATTTTGTTTCATGAAAGCCAAAAGGCTTTCGGCTATCACACTAAATAAAACGAATCGTAAAAACATGAATGCTAAACTTAAGTCCTGATAAACATTACACTTCAGAGTTAATCAGAGTTGTTCGGCTGTAGGGCTGGTGTCGGTGGTACACAGCACCTTAAAGTGGTTAAATGCCTCATCTTTAAACCAAAGCCATTGGAAAGTGAATGTATCCAGTGAAGAGGAAATGTCAAGCTCTGGCAATAGGAGAGCGCTAACCTATGTGAATGAGGTCAGGCACGTCCGTGTGACAAGTGGGGATAAGGCCGGAGAGAGAGCCTGTGTGCTGTCTGTCAGAGGCCTTACAAGATGTGTTATGATGGGAAAATCTGTGCCGCGGTGTGCTGCTTGTGTGCGACTCGCACTAAACTGTGCCGCCATCTGCTTGGAGACCGGACCAAACCACGAGACAACAGTGACCGAGACACACACACTCAAGATGGTCGCCTGACACCAACACAGCAACACAGAGCACTGAGCTGCTACTCTGCATCTCAAGGACTCAGGGCTGAAATATGGAACTGCTTTAGGTGGGACATGACACAAACATCGGAGCGTCTGGGAGATTGCCAGTTCAGTTCGCAATTCCTTGGCCCAAACAGGATATTAGGTACATACAGGTACATACAGACTTCCTGTACAAGACTTTATGAAACCAAGCTACATTTTGTTTACAAAGAGAAGCAAAGTAAAGTCAGACGCTGGTCACTGGCAATAAATTAAGAGTAGATTAGGACAGCAAAGGAGCAGACTGGCCCTTCATGTTGACGTGTCCACATGGTGTATGAGGAGATGAGTGGACTGGTCCCTCAGGTAAGGCTTTTCTCAGTTGTAGTTTCATGGACAAATAACAGAAATCTGAGCATCAGATGAAGGTTTTTGGCTCTTAAGAGCTGAGTGAGAGTGGGAACCCCAGAGCAGCACAAGAGACAGTCCTTCATAAGAGGATACTGTTTCTCCACACTTGGCACTGACATAAAAGCAGCCCCGCTTGAACACTGAAGTACGCATACACACGGATACAGCACACACACGGATACACACACACATGGATACACACACACACGGATACACACACTCACGGATACACACACACACGGATACACACACACACGGATACACACACACATGGATACACACACACACGGATACACACACTCACGGATACACACACACACGGATACACACACACATGGATACACACACACACGGATACACACACACACGGATACACACACACACGGATACACACACACACGGATACACACACACACGGATACACACACACACGGATACACACACACACGGATACACACACACACGGATACACACACACACGGATACACACACACACGGATACACACACACACGGATACACACACACACGGATACACACACACACGGATACACACACACACGGATACACACACACACGGATACACACACACACGGATACACACACACACGGATACACACACACACGGATACACACACACATGGATACACACACACACGGATACACACACACACGGATACACACACACACGGATACACACACACACGGATACACACACTCACGGATACACACACACACGGATACACACACACACGGATACACACACACACGGATACACACACACACGGATACACACACACACGGATACACACACACACGGATACACACACTCACGGATACACACACACACGGATACACACACACACGGATACACACACTCACGGATACACACACACACACGGATACACACACACACGGATACACACACACATGGATACACACACTCACGGATACACACACACACGGATACACACAGATGCACACACACACAGATACACACACACACAGATACACACACACACGCATACACACACACATGGATACACACACTCACAGATACACACACACACGGATACACACACACACGGATACACACACACATGGATACACACACTCACGGATACACACACACACGGATACACACAGATGCACACACACACAGATACACACAAACACACACACAAGCATCCACGCATGCATACACACACGCTGCTGAGTCACCAGGCTGCACACACAGACACCCACACTCAGAGCGAGAGAGACACACACACACACACACACACACACACACACACACACACACACACACACACACACACACACACACACACACACACACACACACACACACACACACACACACACACCGCAGGAAGCACTCCTGTCGTGGACACGCAGAGAGAGGAGACAGCAAAAACAACTTTCTGTCGACAGGAATAAGAAAAACAATCCCTGAGAAGATGTGGCTGCATGAGAAAGACACAGGCCTTCACTCTGTCAGAACTGATCTATCAGTAGAGCAACCATATGTAAGTGAGAACCATAGGAACATCACTGTCCTCTGCATGAGAGAAGGGGACAGAGATGGAGAGAGCCTGCAGAGAGCCAAGGAAAGCAGCAGTGAAACCCTCTCCAACCATGGGGACATCACAGGTTTTACTAGGGCCAAACATCTCTGTGGTGTGTACAACAGTCTGGGGAATGGAAGGGTAAAAAGGAGGGCTAGAATGAGCTCCCAGTACTTTACAAGAGGCCTCAGAGTGCAAATGGGATATTTGGGAATAGGGAATCCGTGGCCCAGAGGCCTAGGCTTTGCCAGAATGACACACAGAGGAGAGAGAGAGAGAGAGAGAGAGAGAGAGAGAGAGAGAGAGAGAGAGAGGGAGGAGAGAGAGAGAGAGAGAGAGAGAGAGAGAGAGAGAGAGAAGGAAAGTGTGAAAGACAAAATGGATAGCATGAGAGAAAAGAGAGAGAGATTGTGTGAAAGAGAAAATGGATAGCTTGAGAGAACAGAGAGAGAGAGTTAGTCAGCTAGTGAGTGAGGGCCAGATTACCCCTAGCGGCCTCAGGGGCCTCACTCCAGAGGAGAAGATAAAAGGGCTTTATTAATAGCATTCAGATTTACATGCACTAAGTGGATGTTTATGTTGGAATTTGCTTCTTATGTGTGAACATCCAACGACTGTAAACATTGCCATTCAAGTCCCATTTCCTTTACATCAGTGATTTTGTTTCAACTCGCACAACTAGGCAGCCAGGAGTTTGAAAACATAATTTGGGCATTATCTTTAAAGTGGTTCCACGGTTAGGGCTCCCCAGGGCGGTAATCAAGGAGCCACAGTGTGCCCTTCCTCCTCTGCCTCTTCACATTACACTGGCTTCTCTATAAACACTGGGAAGGCCCAGGAGAGGGCCACCCCTGCAGTGGAAACTAGAGTACTAGTGGTGTCAGGGAGAGGCAGAGGTCCAACTGTACAGAGTGGAGCTAGCATAGCCTATGTTAGCACTAGTGTTTTAGCATAGCGTTAGCGCCATAGCCTAGCACAGCTAACACTGATGTTACTCCACCACTACGGGCTACCTCTGACATCCCCATGGCTGCTTTAGCATCAAGGAGTGGATGTTTTCATCAAGATAGTTGCTTGGAAATGTATGTGTGCATAAAAAAAGAACTCCTGAAAATCAAGTGTAGTACAAGAACCTCTGGAAGAGGTTTCTGGATTTCTGGATGAAATAATTGGGTGGAAATGTATTGATTAGAACATATTTAATGTGTCTCTAAGATTATGACCAAGGTGGGTTGATGGCTTCATATCGTGGGTCAATTTTAGGGAGCCCCTCATCGACTGGGCCAGAGGGGGAGACAGTGGGGCGGAGTGGGAGAGTGTTGTCGCGTGTAGAACACGCCCCTACCCTGCCCTCCCGTAGCCCCTCCCTCCCACTGTTTTTTATAGACAGATATAAAATGAACAACAGGCAGAAGCAGTAATGGTGAGAGAGACAGGCTGCTTCCAACACAAATTTCCAATTTGAGGTCAGCTGTATGCTCTAATAAAAGTTTACAGCCCCGCTTAAAGAAGATCTGTCACTTTACAAGAAACTAACTTTGCTAATTAATCATCACATTATTATCCCTGGGTCTTCTAAGGCAGACTCCAGTCTGATGCATGTCGCTATTAAACAGAGGAAAAAGCAATGCCAACCTAATGGCTATTGACATAAATCAATAAAAGACTGCAGTTTTCCTCGCTGGGCCGACTGTAAAAAGAAGACTGTAAAAAGCACATTGAGCACCAAAGAGAAGTGACCTCGCTTTAGCATTAAACTTTATACTACCCTACTGCTCATGTTAAATATGTAACGTGTCAAAATGTGTAGAGGGAGCTGTGGTGGAGCAGTGGCCAGCAGGAGAGGGAGTTATTGCCAATAGAGTTATTTCAGCCGATGGTTGGTAGGGTTGCGGAGCGATCATAGCCCGGTGTGTGTGTGTGTGTGTGTGTGTGTGTGGTGTGTGTGTGTGTGTGTGTGTGTGTGTGTGTGTGTGTGTGTGTGTGTGTGTGTGTGTGTGTGTGTGTGTGTGTGGTGTGTGTGTGTGTGTGTGTGTGTGCCCGGGCAGACTACCACACTGTAGTGACATGGACAGGAGGAGCTGTGGTGTTAACAGACTGGCTGACACAACCCTCATGGTCAGGATTCCAGCTCTGAGTGTTCTCTAAGTGTTTAAGGACACAAAGGCTTTGTTCTCCTAACCTTCAAAGGGTTAACGCAGCTATTTGTAGAATGTCCGATTCCCAGCCACTATAGAGGAAGTGATGGATGAAGAGTAGGGGACATGTATGAGGTCATAGTTAGAATGGGGAACGGAGAGACAGGGTTGAACAGGGCTCATGCCCAGTACCCTCAGGTGGTGACAGAACAGGAAAGAGGTCTGATCTGACAGATAGGGGTCAGTAACAGGTTTCTGAGAAGAAAGGTAGACTGTCCAGAAAACATACACCTACCACAAAGCAGCCTAAATCACCTTCAGAAAAGGCATCATAGACAAACCAACTAACCTCACCACAAAATGCCAGGCCCCAGAGAAAAAAGCCTTTATCTGCTTAAGGCTTCTCCCTCAGCCCCTGCACACACACACACAAACACATACACACACACACACACACACACACACACACACACACACACACACACACACACACACACACACACACACACACACACACACACACACACACACACACACACACACACACACACACACACACACACACACACACACACACACACACACACACACACACACACACACACACACAGGCTATGCTCCCTGTAACGTAACATAACATATGAGTCCTCCTACCAGATAATATCAGTGGGAGATTAGGCTCTCGTATCAGAGATTAGGCTCTCGTATCAGAGATTAGGCTCTCGTATCAGAGATTAGGCTCTCGTATCAGAGATTAGGCTCTCGTATCAGAGATTAGGCAAAATTTGTTTACTCTCATTTGAGCCACGGGTTCGGAACCGTGGCCCCGGTTGGCCCCCAGGCCTGGGCTTAATGCCATTAGTGGTGTTTTGTTGACAGCGGGCCGTGGTAAATGAGGCCCTGCTTTAATCAGAGGCATGCCAGCAGGGCCGGTGTCATAGTTCCCCTGTGTCTCCCAGGTGAAAGATGAGCAGGAAAGAAAAGGGAGAAGAGGTGTCGTCTCCACCTTAATTAAAACAGCTCCATAAGGGTTCCCTCCCTAAACCACCACTTCCTCCACTCTCACCATAAACACTAGCCATTAGGATGGCAGACACACACAGGCACACACACGTACACACGGCCTGTGAGGGGCATAATGAATCAGTCTAAAATCATGTTCCAACCACTGCAGAGCAAGAGGGGGGTTTGTCCAGAGGGAAAATAGACATGTTTTGTTTTTCGTATATATTTAATTACAGCAAACATCAAGGATAGCCGAGCCTATAGCCTGCAAAATATGAATGACTGAGTATACTGTAGGGGTGAGGATAAGTATAGTGGTTGTAGTGAATAGACTCAGCAGTGATGCTGACAAACTCATTTCAAGCACATTGTGTGGCCTCACCATGGTTCACAGTCACACAACCAGTTGGTGAAACTTCTCTCTCTCTCTCCCTCCATCTCCCTCTCCCTCCCCTCATCTCCCTCTCCGTGCCTCCATCTCTCTCTCCCCCTTCATCTCAATGCCATACAACACTCCTTACGTGGCCTCCAACTGCTCTAAAACGCTAGTAAAACTAAATGCATGCTTTTCAACCGTACGCTGCCCGCACCCACCCACCCGACTAGCATCACTACTCTGGACGGTTCTGACATAGAATATGTGGACAACTACAAATACCTAGGTGGTTAGACTGTAAACTCTCCTTCCAGACTCAAATTAAACATTTCCAGTCCTTGACTTCAGCAATGTCATTTACAAAATAGCCTCCAACACTCTACTCAGCAAACTGGATGCAGTCTATCACAGTGCCATCCGTTTTGTCACCAAAGCTCCTTATACCACCCACCACTGTGACCTGTATGCTCTAGTCGGCTGGCCCTCGCCACATATTCGTCGCCAAACCCACTGGCTCCAGGTCGTCTATAAGTCTTTGCTAGGTAAATCTCCGCCTTTCTCATCACACTGGTAACGATAACTACACGCACCCGTAGCACGCGCTCCAGCAGGTATATTTCACTGGTCATCCCCAAAGCCAACTCCTCTTTGGCCACCTTTCCTTACAGTTCTCTGATGCCAATGACTGGAACGAATTGCAAACATCGCTGAAGCTGGAGACTTATATTTCCCTCACTAACTTTAAACATCAGCTATCTGAGCAGCTAACCGATCACTGCAGCTGTACATTGCCAATCTGTAAATAGCCCACCCAATCTACCTACCTCATCCCCATATTGTTTTTTAAACACTTTTCAGCTCTTTTGCACACCAGTATTTCTTGTGACCATTTTTACACACTACATGCATCAGGAATCGCCGGTCCTACTTTGTGACTGAGCCGTTGATGTTCCTAGACGTTTCCACTTCACAATAACAGCACTTACAGTTGACCGGGATAGCTTTAGCAGGGCAGAAATTTGACGAACTGACTTGTAGGAAAGGTATGAGGGTGTCTTGTTGAAAGTCACTAAGCTCTTCAGTGAAGTCATTCTACTGCCAATGTTTGTCTATGGAGATTGCATGAAGGCGACGGGTGTGTTTGAAATAGCCAAACCCACTAATTTGAAGGGGTGTCCACATACTTTTGTATATATTGTGTATCTACTCTGCCAGAGTGAAAACCATGGGGCCTCCTCTCTCCCCTCTACCATGACAACTCTGCATGGGCCTCTGAGGCAAATGAATTGGAGGGGAAGAACAACATGAAGGAGGGGACACAAAGGAGAGATGGGGAGGCTGTGGGGAGGCTGTGGGGAGGCTGTGGGGAGGATGGGGGAGGAAGGGGAGGAAGGCCCTCCTAGATCCCTATAGCACACAGAGAAGAGAGACAGGGGCTGGCCATTTCAAATCACCAGAGTGTCAATCAAACCAGCCCACGTTAACAATGTTAAGACAGGGCAACTAGGGCTAACGTCCACCCCATAGTGTCAACCCTCCATGCTAGCACCTCCCAGCCTCCACACCTCCCTCAGCCCTCTTGTGACCACATGAATCTGCCTAGTGACAGCCCGCCATCCTGTAATTTGCCAATTTGCACGCATGTCAGAAAGCCAGACCATAGTGAATTAGAGAAACACAGGGGGGAAGGAGAGAAGCAGAGAGATCCACAACAGAAAAGAGGAGAATGGAAATTACTCGAGGAGAGATGGTGGGATTAAGTGCACTTTGAATGAAAGCTGGTTTCACTCTGTGTGTGTGTACGCGTGCGTGTGTGCGTGTGTGTGTGTGTGTGTGACTCGCTGTCCAGATGCCAACCTTGACTCCCATGATTCTAGTCTCTCCAAAGCCTAGTGGGCCCTGTGTCTGTCACACACACATTATAGTCATGACCGTGTGTGTGTGTGTGTGTGTGTGTGTGTGTGTGTGTGTGTTGTGTGTGTGTGTGTGTGTGTGTGTGTGTGTGTGTGTGTGTGTGTGTGTGTGTGTGTGTGTGTGTCCACTCTGACAGCAGCACCACGTGTGCCATCCATCTTGCTGTGGGCAGGAGTCAGGGAAGTTGAACAATTCTATCTGCTGAGGGGAGAACGGGGGATAAGGGCGATTATGCGTGGCTGAGGCATTAATCTTACAGCATTATCAACACCTTGCTGCTGCAATCTGTCTCCGTTTCAATCCAGCAGGTCACAAATACCTTCTCTCCCCAACATTTATCTCTAAACTTCCACCCATCGTTGAGGGTTAGTGGCGAGAATTCATTATAATTAGCATTAGGCACTGAAACGCTAACCCACCCTTATGGGAACATGGGGAGGTGTAACCAAAAAATTCCTGATGTCTTACTTTCCCCCACTTTCTCTCAGTGAAGTAGGAGAAGTAGGAAATAAACCTGACACACTTGCACATATACACCCATGAAACCTGTATAAATCTCTATCAGGGACCCAGCCAAGCTTGTCTCCTCCCTGCTGGTGAAAACCAGAAAGGAGCAAAAGACCAGAAACACATTTTCTGGATAGTTGGCAGCAAATGTTCCATAATGGTCAGGCTGGGCAACTTTCTAAATTGTATTTATATTTTATGAATATAAATACGTGAATAAAAGAGGATGGTGTACACACAACACACACCCTAAGGAGGGCTATGATTGCAAATCCTGTCTCATAAGGCAAAATGGGAAGCAACAGATGTGGTGCCTTACAGCCTCTTACAGCCCCAGCCCACACAAACACATGTTAGTTACCAGAATAAACACGCCACATAATCATTCTGCGCTTATACACAAAAATAACAACAAGACAGCCCTTGTAAACTCTCCCCGAAAGCCACATTCACAAACAGCCAATCTTATGAAGCCCAGAATATTATTATGATCATGGTGTCAGTTGGGAATAGTTCAGTGGGGGCTTTGTCTGCCCTTTACACTTGTCCTGCACAACGTATTTGTTCTTAAACAGTCCCCATCAATGATTAACATGTGAAAGAGCTCCTCTCCACTGCCTGAGTGCCTTCAACCAGCCGTGAAAGTGAAAATGAGAGCCAATTCTGTTAAACACTTTACATTATGCCGGCTATTTACCACACTGTTGTACCTTTTAGAGTGGCCCTTTAATGTCACACAAAGTAATCTAGCCTGGGGTATAGTTCACCAGTTTCTTCTACAACCACAGGCCCTACAATCTGTCTTACGTAACAGAATCCCCAAGCATGAGATGTTAGTAGAGTGGGCTAGAAAACAGTGGGTTTGCTGGTGGCTTTTTAAAAGTTGTGTTATTTACACCAGGGTCAAGAGGTCGTGTGGATACAGAGAATGTGATTGGTTCAGATTGGGGTGTGATTGGTGCTTTGTGTTTGGGCTCGACCAGTGGTAGAACAGTTGCCTCACACACAGAGCCTCCACACCTTTTCCTCCACAGACAACCTAAATGTAAATATCAATAATAAGCCAATCTATCAGCATCTCTCTTCTTCAGATGTTTGATCCCTCTGTCCTGACAATAAGTGTTTCTACTGCCAGAGCATAAGGCTCAGTCTTTCATTTATTCATTCACCCAATCATGGTAATAGAAGCAGAGGTCCTCTTTTAAATATATATATTTTTATTAAAACAACAACAATACAATAGATGTACAATACAAAAGGCCGCTCCCATCAGTGGGTGCTCTGGTCAGCGGAGCAGAGATCCTATTGCACCCAGCATCCTTTTGAAGCATGGAGCAGGATGTCAGTGGATATTACCATGGTAGCTGGGAGGAGAAGGATTTTCAATGTGACCTCTCTCCATGTCCCACAAGCCTCTCTCTCTCTCTCTCTCTCTCTCTCTCTCTCTCTCTCTCTCTCTCTCTCTCTCTCTCTCTCTCTCTCTCTCTCTCTCTCTCTCTCTCTCTCTCTCTCTCTCTCTCTCTCTCCCTCTCTCTCTCCTCTCTCTCTCTCTCTCTCTCTCTCTCTCTCTCTCTCTCTCTCTCTCTCTCTCTCTCTCTCTCTCTCTCTCTCTCTCTCTCTCTCTCTCTCTCTCTCTCTCTCTCTCTCTCTCTCTCTCTCTCTCTCTCTCTCTCTCTCTCTCCTGCTGTACAGTTGCTAACAAGTTAACATAAACATACATTTGACAACTAATACCTAATACCCAATTCGTTACACAATGTTCTACCAGATTGCATTCTGAACGTTCCACACAACGGTAGAGATACTACATAACAGGGATGGTGAAATATCTAAATAAAGTATCACAGTTACAGCTACACCTTTTCCCCTTAGGATGGGAGTCATCCCTTTCCATCATCACATCTATTCATAGTTACAGTGTGGCTGTTAGCATTGTTTAGGGCAGCAGAAGTCACTTTCATCATTTAAGGGATTATTGTAGTTGTGTCATTGGTACAATACAGGGAAGCAGTTTGTCATGGGCCTGACAGACTGCCCATGATGGGCTGTTCCACTCGGACATGCTGGGGACCTACACTGTGAAGGAGATGGCCTCATACAGTACACTCTTACACTTGATAACATGATGGGCTGCAAGGTGCACAGGAAGAGCTGTTACAGTCAATTGTCTTATGCTATGGCTACATTACCACAGAAGGGCAAGGCGTCTCCTGTCAAACTGTAATGAAGAGGGTTGATTAAACAATGCCTCCAAAAATACTAGTGAGTGTGTGTGTGTGTGTGTGTGTGTGTGTGTGTGTGTGTGTGTGTGTGTGTGTGTGTGTGTGTGTGTGTGTGTGTGTGTGTGTGTGTGTGTGTGTGTGTGTGTGTGTGTGTGTGTGTGTGTGTGTGTGTGTGTGTGTGTGTGTGTGTCCTGCCCACTGAAACCATCAGTACAACAGACCAGAAAACAAAGAGACAGACAGACAGACAGACAGACAGACAGACAGACAGACAGACAGACAGACAGACAGACAGACAGACAGACTGACTGACTCTCCTGTCCTGCCTACTGAAACTAACCCTACAACAGACCAGAAAACAAAGAGACAGACAGACTCGCTACCCAATCAAACAGACCCACAATCGAGCAGAAAACACGGAGGCAGACAGATAGACAGGCAGGCTGTTGTGTCCCCTTCTGTTCTGTTCTGACCTGTCCCGTCTTCCCTGCCCTATGAAACAGAACCCAGAACAGACCAGAAAACAGAAAGGCAGGCATCCCAGGCAGGCAACCTAATCGCTACTACATTAGCACTCTTCATACTGTAGGTTGATAAATGAAGCCATTGTTGTGTGATTATCACAATTATTCATGGCCTGCTGACTATGGGGATGGTGCATTTGTTGCATTAAATAGAAGCAGACACTGCTGGGCCTAGCGCATGTTTCACTGTGGATTACGGCCCAGACCACTGACATTTATAAACACTAGGTCATCTGGCTCCCCTGTACTTAGAGTGTTATTAAATTGTCATTATTTTGGTAGCAACTAAGCTCTGACGGTGATTAATTGAACGCTATTAAGTGACGGAGGATAACTCCCATTTATAAATGCTCCTTTTACAGAAGAAATTAATCACAGACACATTGCAATAAAATGCCATTTGGCTGTGCTAAGCTTTGCATTAGTGAGATTTTCTCCAATACAAACCACAGGAGTTATGGTAACATATTATTTTTCATTATTTCTGGTGACACCGTTATAAAGAATGAGTTAGAGGGCTTGCCAACGTCATGCTGGACATGTGTACGTGCGCTGTACGTGTGTGTGTGTGTGTTCATGCATACGAGTGTGTTTGTTAAATATGTGTATGTACAGGCTTACAGGAGAATTAACAGTCTGTTCTGCTGAGCATCAGGCCTTAAATAATCTAGCCTGGGTCTTCACTAGGAGCATGGGTCTTCACTAGGAGCACAGGTCTTCACTAGGAGCACAGGTCTTCACTAGGAGCACAGGTCTTCAATAGGAGCACGGGTCTTCACTAGGAGCACGGGTCTTCACTAGGAGCACGGCTCTTCACTAGGAGCACGGGTCTTCACTAGGAGCACGGCTCTTCTTTGCAGCCATCCACTTCCTTATGTCTGAAACACAGGCTTCTAGCAAGAGCAATTTTGGGGCTTCACCATGTTTCATTGAAATGTACAGCTGTGTGTCATCCACATAGCAGTGAAAGTTAACATTATGTTTTCAAATGACATCCCCAAGAGGAAAAATATATAGTGAAAACAATAGTGGTCCTACAACGGAACCTTGAGGAACACCGAAATTTACAGTTGATTTGTCAGAGGACAAACCATTCACAGAGACAAACTGATATCTTTCCGACAGACAAGATCTAAACCAGGCCAGAACTTGTCCGTGTAGACCAATTTGGGTTTCCAATCTCTCCAAAAGAATGTGGTGATCGATGGTATAAAAAGCAGCACTAAGGTCTAGGAGCATGAGAACAAATGCAGAGCCTTGGTCTGATGCCATTAAAAGTGCTATTAAGAGTGCAGTCTCAGTGCTATGATGGGGTCTAAAACTAGACTGAAGCATTTCGTATACATTGTTTGTCTTCAGGAAGGCAGTGAGTTGCTGCGCAACAGCTTTTTCTAAACATTTTGAGAGGAAAGGAAGATTTGATATAGGCCAAGAGTTTTTATATTTTCTGGGTCAAGGTTTGGCTTTTTCAAGAGAGGCTTTATTACTGCCAGTTTTAGTGAGTTTGGTACACATCCGGTGGATAGAGAGCCGTTTATTATGTTCAACATAGGAGGGCCAAGCACAGGAAGCAGCTCTCCCTGTCTGAGTCTGTAATACCAACATGTTTCAAGCAGACCACCATAGTCCCTGTGTCCAAGAACACTAAGGTAACCTGCCTAAATGACTACTGACCCGTCGCACTCAGGTGTGTAGCAATGAAGTGCTTTGAAAGGCTGGTCATGGCTCACATCAACACCATTATCCCAGAAACCTTAGACCCACTCCAATTTGCATACCGCCCTAACAGATCCACAGATGATGCAATCTCTATTGCACTCCACACTGCCCTTTCAGACCTGACCTGTGCTCAGTCCCCTCATGTACTCCCTGTTCACTCAAGACTGCCAGGCACGATTCCAACACCATCATTAAGTTTGCCGATGACACAAAAGTAGTAGGTCTGATCCCCGACAATGACGAGACAGTTTATAGGGAGGAGGTCAGAGACCTGGCCGTGTGGTTCTAGGACAATAACCTCTCCCTCAATATGATCAAGACAAAGTAGATGATTGTGTACTACAGGAAAAGCAGGCCCCCATTCTCATTGATGGGGCTGTAGTGGAGCAGGCTGAGAGCTTCAAGTTCCTTGGTGTCCACATCACCAAGAAACTAACATGGTCTGAGCACACCAAGACAGTCGTGAAGAGGGCACGACAAAACCTATCCCTCCTCAGGAGACTGAAAAGGTTTGGCATGGGTCCTCGGTTCCTCAAAAGGTTCTACAGCTGCACCATCGAGAGCATTGGTTGCATCATGGTTGCATCACTGCCTGGTATGGCAACTGCTCAGCCTCAGACCGCAAGGCACTACAGAGATTAGTGCGTATGGCCGTGAACATCACTGGGGCCAACCTTCCTGCCATCCAGGACCTCTATACCAGGCAGTGTCAGAGGAAGGCCCTAAAAATTGTCAAAGACTCCAGCCACCCTAGTCATAGACTACGCTCTCGTTGGCTGGCCCTCGCTTCATACTCGTCGCCAAACCCACTGGCTCCATGTCATCTACAAGACCCTGCTAGGTAAAGTCCCCCCTTATCTCAGCTCGCTGGTCACCATAGCATCACCCACCTGTAGCACGCGCTCCAGCAGGTATATCTCTCTAGTCACCCCCAAAACCAATTATTTCTTTGGCCGCCTCTCCTTCCAGTTCTCTGCTGCCAATGACTGGAACGAACTACAAGAATCTCTGAAACTGGAATCACTTATCTCCCTCACTAGCTTTAAGCACCAACTGTCAGAGCAGCTCACAGATTACTGCACCTGTACAAAGCCCACCTATAATTTAGCCCAAACAACTACCTCTTTCCCTACTGTATTTATTTTATTTTATTTATTTATTTAGCTCCTTTGCACCCCAATATTTTTATTTCTACTTTGCACATTCTTCCACTGCAAATCTACCATTCCAGTGTTATACTTGCTATATTGTATTTACTTTGCCACCATGGCCTTTTTTTGCCTTTACCTCCCTTATCTCACCTCATTTGCTCACATCGTATATAAACTTGTTTCTACTGTATTATTGACTGTATGTTTGTTTTACTCCATGTGTAACTCTGTGTCGTTGTATGTGTCGAACTGCTTTGCTGCTTTGCTTTATCTTGGCCAGGTCGCAATTGTAAATGAGAACTTGCTCTCAACTTGTCTACCTGGTTAAATAAAGGTGAAATAAATTAAATAAATAAAAATAGACGGTTCTCTCTGCTACCACACAGCAAGCAGTACCGGAGTGCCAAGTCTAGGTCCAAGAGGCTTCTAAACAGCTTCTACCAAGCCATAAGACTCCTGAACATCCAATCAAATGGCTACCCAGACTATTTGCATTGCACCCCACCCCCCTTTACACGGCTCCTGCTCTCTGTTAATATCTATGCATAGTTACTTTAATAACTTTACCTGCATGTACATATTACCTCAATTACCTCAACTAACCAGTTCCCCCCGCACATTGACTCTGTACCGGTACCCCTGCATATGGCCTCGCTATTGTTATTTTACTGCTGCTCTTTAGTTATTTGTTACTTTTATTTCTTATTCTTAAAAAAAAACTACATTGTTGGTTAGGGCTTATAAGTAAGCATTTCACTGTAAGGTCTACACATGTTGTAGTCAGTGTATGTGACACAATAGAGACACAATAGAGAAACACCATGGTAAAGCCTACTGAATAAAAGCGTCATGTACACATTTTTGTGTATTTTCATTTTTGTCCTCCCCCAGTTTTATCATTGGAATGTGATACAAAACGAGGCCTCCGAGCGGTCGGGTAGGCTGTTTGGAGTGTTTTTGTTGGATCTGATCTCTACATACGGACTCTGTCAAAAGGGAACCCAGAAGAGACAAAAGGTCATAGTATGAAAATGAAAGGTGGAATGATGATTTAACACATTACTGTTGTACCACCATGTGAAACCCAGAGGTTTTCTCCAGCCAGTGTGTCTTTGAGGGATGGGGACTTAGAGTAGAGTTCACCAGGAGAGGCCTCTTCCTAAAATGGCATCTCAGCTGAGATCGTTTACTGGCTGGCACAAGCTGGCATGCAACACTGAGCTCAAAGATTTCATCACAACTTCTTAATGAGGACACAGGATTTTGTGTTTGCATTCCTCTTCCCCCTCCAACCTCCACCCAACTCCACCGCTCACCCTACTCCCCTGGGAGCCCTGCAATTCCCATATGACGCCCCTCGACGGTTGCCCACACGCCTGATTTTGGAGGTTTGGTTTTGCAATTAGCATCCGTCATGATGTTCTGCTTTAGTGACCCCAGCACCGGCTGAAGTGGGAGAGAGTGTGGGGTACACCATGTCACCAAGTGTATGTGTGTGTGTGTGTTGGGGGGTCTCAGAGATTTACTGCATTGGCTCACACGGACGATGCCCCTTCCCCCCTCTGTGGCTTCAAACAAACTCTTGTTATTTCAGCTTCAGTGAGAGCTGAGCAGGATCTCGACAGAAAGCCTACCTGCCACTGAGCCTCAAGGGAATGGGCGGCCAGTCAGTAGCCCTAAACACCTCTCCCCAACTACCCTTCCATCCCTCCCTCCACGTTATTTTCCGGCAGCAGGTATGTATTTTGGGAGAGACCACTGGTGATTTGATGGACGTGAGAGTTTGAAATGAAAACACACACAGCGCAGCACACTGTCAGGGACCGGCAGACAAAGCCCCAACACAGATGGAGATAGGAAACGGAACAAGAAAAAATGCTTGTCTTTATTGAGGTTTTCCTTTCAATAACTTGACTCTAAAGATAGACGTTTTGAACTGGTTTCTCTATTCTGGGGTTTTGGTCATGTAGATAACCTCCAAAGAATAAAAACTGACTACAGCTGGAATGGTGTTGCTTTAAATCATATCACGTCTTGGTTCTTGTATACACACACACACACACACACACACACACACACACACACACACACACACACACACACACACACACACACACACACACACACACACACACACACACACACACACACACACACACACACACACACACACACACATACACACACACACACACACACACACACACACACACACACACACAGGCCAAGAGATAACCATGAGGAAACATGATAACAGGAATGAATGCAATTCAATTCACCAGAAGAGACGAACCGGGCCACACACAGGCCTCTGTCCCTGAGGAACTAGTAAGCCTCACACTGCTATCCCTTCTCCATTTATCCTGTTCTCCTTTCAACCTCTACTCGTTTCATAGAAGAGAAAAATAAATGGAGGAGCTGAGCTTGTGTGTGCGTGTGTGTACATGTGCATGTACATGCATGTACATGTACATGTGTGTGTGTGCATATGTGTGTGCGTGCGTCTGTGTGTGTGTGCGTGCGTCTGTGTGTGCATGTGTGTATGTGTATGTGTCGAGTTCACTGCAGGATGATCAGGCACACTCCATCCAGCCCTTCATAACTCACCCTCCCTGATAAAGAGAGCAAAGGAATCGTTTCCTGTGACTGCTCCTCATTCAAATGGCATGGCGTGGTAAACAAATCAGGCCTGTGGTTATCCATGTAGCGGTCAGATAAGAGGGGAAGAGAAGAGGGACCTCCAGAGTAATGGATCATGCCGGGGGCTCCCAGCCCTCTCCCCAATACAGCCCTGCCTCCCTGGGATAATAAACGGCAGTGCAGCAGGGGGCCAGATAAGGGCCATCACTCACACTGGCTTCACTGATAAGACACAGACACTCTCTGTCACCCACCTTGACATTTGTTTTTCATTCCATCTCCTCAAACTAACCTGGAAAGTCAACCTGTTTCTTCTCATGTCATCAAGGGGCACCTCTCCACTCAGGTTTACCCAGGCCGCAGTGCATCTCTCTGGGATTGTGTTTGATGACTGTAAGGTGACTGAATGACTCACCAGGTCATGTTGAACAGGTCATGAATGGACTGGAGAGTGGAGTTATTTAATTAATTGTTTTCATTCCTAATTACAGTATGTTGACATGCGCGTTAAAATGCTCTGTCTAAGTACCCTGGGGTAGGGTTATGGTTAAGGTTATGAATGGGTTAGGGTTATGGTTATGGTTAGGGTTACGATTGTGGACATGAAGCTAGGATTAGCATTGAACCAGAATGTGGACATGAAGCTAGGGTTAGATTTGAACCAGGATGTGGACATAAAGCCTGGGTTAGATTTGAACCAGGTTGTGGACATGAAGCTAGAGTTAGGGTTGAACCGGGATGTGGACATGAAGCTAGGGTTAGGGTTGAACTGGGATGTGGACATGAAGCTAGAGTTAGGGTTGAACTGGGATGTGGACATGAAGATAGGGTTAGGGTTGAACTGGGATGTGGACTTGAAGCTAGAGTTAGGGTTGAACTGGGATGTGGACATGAAGCTAGAGTTAGGGTTGAACCAGGATGTGGACATGAAGCTAGAGTTAGGGTTGAACCGGAATGTGGACATGAAGCGAGGGTTAGGGTTGAACCGGGATGTGGACATGAAGCTAGAGTTAGGATGGACCTGGGATGTGGACATGAAGCTAGGGTTAGGGTTGAACCGGGATGTGGACATGAAGCTAGAGTTAGGGTTGAACTGGGATGTGGACATGAAGCTAGAGTTAGGGTTGAACCGGAATGTGGACATGAAGCTAGGGTTAGGGTTGAACAGGGATGTGGACATGAAGCTAGAGTTAGGGTTGAACTGGGATGTGGACATGAAGCTAGAGTTAGGGTTGAACTGGGATGTGGACATGAAGCTAGTGTTAGGGTTGAACCGGGATGTGGACATGAAGCTAGAGTTAGGATGGAACTGGGATGTGGACATGAAGCTAGAGTTAGGGTTGAACCGGGATGTGGACATGAAGCTAGAGTTAGGGTTGAACTGGGATGTGGACATGAAGCTAGAGTTAGGGTTGAACAAGATGTGGACATGAAGCTAGAGTTAGGGTTGAACCGGCAAGTGGACATGAAGCTAGAGTTCTGTATTGTGTTTCCACCTAGAAGCTAAGGTGTTGTGGTACACCCTGATCAGACATACTAGCAGAATGTTTACCTGAGAGTTTCTTTCGACCTCACATTTCAGTCTAACAGAGGGATTGGGTGAGGCTCACGATAAGAAACTACAGAATACCTACCAGTACACCAGGTTCTTACCTTTCTAGCTGGCTATTAAATTGAGCTTAGGCATCAATCAAACAAAAATCTCCTCAAACAAAAATCTTAAGTTGCAAGTCGTAAATAATTCTCTGGAGACTAATATTTGTGACAGGGGTACACAGAATAAATATTTAAGTAATTTTACATTTTGGCACTTTTAATTCCCTGAAAACGCAGAGGCCTAACAGGCTGTATAGACAGCGTAGTAAATCTAGTCTGCCCTAACGCTGGCTCCTCCAGGGTCACTGAGAAGTCAGTAGTTTTGAGAAGGTATAAACGGTTACTTTATGGCTGTCCCAATTGTTGTACCTTAGAGTTATGTGCATTGTATTACCTCTAATGAAGGGCGTAAATTCTCAGTTTACAACCAGACTTTTACGAGGGAGGGAAATTGTAAAACACACGCTTTTTGCGTTCCCCATGTTTGTCACCGGAGCTGTGGGGTTCAGACTGCTACACACACTATTTTCATTATGGAGGGCCGGGGAGAGAGGGGCCTCTGTCTGACTGGAGTAATGGGTCCCGGACCGTGAGAGAGAGAGAGGGTCACACCGGATCTCATCCACTGGTCACGGATGACATTTAACAGACAGGGTCTGCACTTCCTGTTTTCAGAACCACAGTAATTATCAAACTAATCCACGGGCCTCACAAATCTCTTCTTCTTCTCTTCTTCTGCTGGGGATTCAGGGATGTGCTTTTGCACTTGATAATTGTGGGGCACTTTTTCCTTGACCTGACCTCATATCTCAACTCAGATGTTAATGCTACCTCTAAACATGTGTTCCCTGTATACTCATGTTGTGTGTGTGTGTGTGTGTGTGTGTGTGTGTGTGTGTGTGTGTGTGTGTGTGTGTGTGTGTGTGTGTGTGTGTGTGTGTGTGTGTGTGTGTGTGTGTGTGTGTGTGTGTGTGTGTGTGTGTGTGTGTGTGTGTGTGTGTGTGTGTGCATATGTGTAAAGTGTGTGTGTGCGTGTGTGTGCATAAAGCAGAGTTGGGGTCAATTCTGAATTGAGTAATTCTATTCTTGAATTTGAATTAAATTTGAATTGGCCACACCCCACAGGAAGCAGAATTTGAATTAAATTAAATATAATTAAATTAAATTATTCACCATATAAATTCCATAGAAATCATGTGTGGTTATCAATACCATATAGCATGAGTTTGAAATGTTTCATTTTTAAAACTCCTAAAACAATTTGAAATGACAGTGGTCTAGATCAAGCACTGCAGTATGGAAGGGAACAATCTATCATCTCGTGACAAAGAAAACTACTGTTTGACAAATTAACAATCAAATTGATATTTGAAATGGTATGTGTATTATTTTCATTAATAAGTGGCAAATCGTTTAGATTAAAGATTCTATTAATGAGAACTTCATGTCTCAGTTGAATTGTTTATTTAATGTGGGTTTGACAGATTCAAATTCATGTTTTGAATTGAATCAAATTCAGAAATTCTTAATTGTCCCCAACCCTGACTCTAAAGGCTATTCTAGATGGGAGTCAAGGTTATAGAGGAGATGCACGATGTTGTTATGCTCCCATCTGATGTCTGAAAGTGGTAGAAAAGTCAGATATACTGTATGTAAAGTGTAAATCCAGATAGCATGGATTTACACTTCCCCATTTGGCCTTAAACTATTGTATAATGCCTTTAGTGTTGGTTTGTCCTTTCCATCTGAGCGTTGATAGAGAGGACACCATCATTATGTCACCCATTTATGGGAACCACGTATTGTACTGGAGTCAGCAGAGGTAATCAACAATAGTAGCACTTTAAATTGAATCTCTGGTCCACGTTATGGCTTATCTATGTTCTGCTCTGCTCTGCTGTGGTCTCTGTGGTTCCCTACAAGGCCAAGTACCAGGTAGGGGCAGATATTATTTTACCCTGTGAACACATCCTTCTATGGCAGGCAGCAACACCACTGTGTGTGTGTGTGTGTGTGTGTGTGTGTGTGTGTGTGTGTGTGTGTGTGTGTGTGTGTGTGTGTGTGTGTGTGTGTGTGTGTGTGTGTGTGTGTGTGTGTGTGTGTGTGTGTGTGTGTGTGTGTGTGTGTGTGTGTGTGTGTGTGTGTGTGTGTGTGTGCGTGTGGGGTGCACAGATTTTTACTGCCCTGCCAGGCGCACGTCACAACACCACCGCTCAGTGAGGTTACATAAGTTAGAAAAAAACAAGGAAACTGATCTGTAAGCAAGCATGTGCATTTTAAGTGATTATATGTGCGTTTTAAGTGATAAGATTCGGTATGTGTCGACACGTATTGTATAATAACGCATAAGATCAACATAATTCAAAACCATGCAAATGCTACAGCCTCCCTCTGTCATAATGGGTAATCTGTCTGACAGAACATGGACGCTTTGTGGGGAGGAGACAGTTGACAGACACTGGGATCTGAGAGAGAGACAGAGAGAGTGATAGAGAGGGTGATAGAGAGACAGAGAGAGAGACGGTGATAGAGAGAGAGAGAGAGACAGGGAGGGTGATAGAGAGACAGAGAGAGAGACGGTGATAGAGAGACAGAGAGAGAGAGAGACAGAGAGAGAGACAGAGAGGGTGATAGAGAGACAGAGAGGGTGATAGAGAGGGTGATAGAGAGACAGAGAGGGCGATAGAGAGACAGAGAGGGTGATAGAGAGACAGAGAGGGTGATAGAGAGGGTGATAGAGAGACAGAGAGGGTGGTAGAGAGACAGAGAGGGTGATAGAGAGACAGAGAGAGAGAGAGAGAGAGAGAGAGAGAGAGAGAGAGTGATAGAGAGGGTGATAGAGAGACAGAGAGAGTGATAGAGAGAGAGAGAGACAGAGAGGGTGATAGAGAGACAGAGAGAGAGACGGTGATAGAGAGACAGAGAGAGAGAGAGAGAGAGAGAGAGACAGAGAGAGAGACAGAGAGGGTGATAGAGAGACAGAGAGAGAGACGGTGATAGAGAGACAGAGAGAGAGAGAGAGAGACAGAGAGAGAGACAGAGAGGGTGATAGAGAGGGTGATAGAGAGACAGAGAGGGTGATAGAGAGGGTGATAGAGAGACAGAGAGGGTGATAGAGAGACAGAGAGGGTGATAGAGAGACAGAGAGGGTGATAGAGAGGGTGATAGAGAGACAGAGAGGGTGATAGAGAGACAGAGAGGGTGATAGAGAGACAGAGAGAGAGAGAGAGAGAGAGAGAGAGAGAGAGACAGAGAGGGTGATAGAGAGGGTGATAGAGAGACAGAGAGAGAGACGGTGATAGAGAGACAGAGAGAGAGAGAGAGACAGAGAGAGAGACAGAGAGAGAGAGAGACAGAGAGGGAGAGCGAGAGAGAGAGAGAGTGAAGAGAGAGAGAGAGAGAGAGAGAGAGAGAGAGAGAGAGAGAGAGAGAGAGAGAGAGAGAGAGAGAGAGAGAGAGAGAGAGAGTGAGAGAGAGAGAGAGAGAGAGAGAGAGAGAGAGAGAGAGAGAGAGAGAGAGAGAGAGAGAGAGAGAGAGAGAGAGAGAGACAGAGAGGGTGATAGAGAGGGTGATAGAGAGACAGAGAGAGAGACGGTGATAGAGAGACAGAGAGAGAGAGAGAGACAGAGAGAGAGACAGAGAGAGAGAGAGACAGAGAGGGAGAGCGAGAGAGAGAGAGAGTGAAAGAGAGAGAGAGAGAGAGAGAGAGAGAGAGAGAGAGAGAGAGAGAGAGAGAGAGAGAGAGAGAGAGAGAGAGAGAGAGAGAGAGAGAGAGAGAGAGAGAGAGAGAGAGAGAGAGAGAGAGAGAGAGAGAGAGAGAGAGAGAGAGAGAGAGAGAGTGAGTGAAAGAGACGTAAGATGGACTAATCAAGCAATTAAATGGGAGGTGATTATGTCGTCATTTCTGGGCTCCTGTCTCTCCGTCTATAAAGGTCCTGCTACATTTCACATTCATTCACCTAAATGAATGAATAAGGAGGAGCTAAAAGAGGATTGAAATATCTCGCTGGGACATTCTGCTTCTCAAACACTCCTTATCTCCCCACATTCAGCCCTGTTAATATGATGATTAACAATATTTCATGAAGGGCAACTCAATGTGTCTGCTCTGTAGAGGGCCCAGGCTCCCTCTGTCTCCTCTCCGTGCCCTCGTTTGTCTTTTTTACCCATCTTTTTTCCAAAAGGGGGAGGGAGGGAGGGAAAAGAGAGAGAGGAGGGGAAGGGGGTAAAGATAAGCACCACAAACACTTTCTCCCTCTTTTTTCAGACACCATTTCACCCATTTTCTCCCCTATCACATCTCTTTGACTTTCAAAAATGTTCATACCAATAATCGGGCAATTTCCCTATGCGCTAATCCGTCAAAGCAGAGGATGGGACTAATCCTAGTGTGTAGGGCTGGGTGGCGCTCCTCTCCTCTTCTCCTCATCTCCTCTTCTCCTCTTCTCTTTCAGGTGTGTCCCCGCTCCCTGGCAGACATTTGTCCCTGCTGTGTGGCACACAAAGCCCCTGCCCTGTCAGCACAGATTGATCAGAGCTCTGGTGTAAACGAGGAGGGTGGGGGCACCCCTATCAATGATGCTCTACATCAACACCTGAAAATATTCTTATTCTCCACAGCGACACACAGCCACACTTCTCCATGCTCCTGATAATGAGAGCTCTGCTGTTAACTGGTCTTTGTCATGTGTAGAGGCAAAGTGCTTAGTGCTTACCTTTTGAATGGAGAGGAGAGGAGAGGAGAGGAGAGGAGAGGAGAGGAGAGGAGAGGAGAGGAGAGGAGAGGAGAGGAGAGGAGAGGAGAGGAGAGGAGGAGAGGAGAGGAGAGGAGAGGAGAGGAGAGAGAGAGAGAGAGAGAGAGAGAGAGAGAGAGAGGGTGAAGAGAAACCAGTCCTTGGGTATATAGGAAGATTATTATAATGTCTACAAATGCTGACACAGTTGAAATTCTGAAGAGACACATTTTTAGATTTAGTGGAGCATTTGCAGAACAATGAGATTGTGTGTTTGATATACATTTTCTGAGCAATCTCTCCCAGCATGTAAAGGGATACAGAATGTGCCTTTTTCTCCTGTTCTCTGAAAAGCATAGCGAGGATGTAGCCCTGACTAACAGTACCTTTTTAGAAGCCAGTGAAGACGTGAAGGCAGCATAGCAGAAGCTTCAGAGAAAGAACCACCCTACAGGAGGAGTGTACCCTACAGGAGGAGTGTACCCGACAGGAGGAGTGTACCCTACAGGAGGAGTGTACCCGACAGGAGGAGTGTACCCTACAGGAGGAGTGTACCCTACAGGAGGAGTGTACCCTACAGGAGGAGTGTACCCGACAGGAGGAGTGTACCCTACAGGAGGAGTGTACCCTACAGGAGGAGTGTACCCTACAGGAGGAGTGTACCCTACAGGAGGAGTGTACCCTACAGGAGGAGTGTACCCGACAGGAGGAGTGTACCCTACAGGAGGAGTGTACCCTACAGGAGGAGTGTACCCGACAGGAGGAGTGTACCCTACATGAGGAGTGTACCCTACAGGAAGAGTGTACCCTACAGGAGGAGTGTACCCGACAGGAGGAGTGTACCCGACAGGACCCTACAGGAGGAGTGTACCCTACAGGAGGAGTGTACCCTACAGGTGGAGTGTTCCTAACAGGAGGACTTTACCTAACAGGAGGAGGGTATCTAGCAGGAGGAGGGTTTCCCTACAGGAGGAGTGTACCTAGCAGGAGGACTTTACCTAACAGGAGGAGTGTAACTAGCAGGAGGAGTGTTTCCCTACAGGGGGACTGTACCTAACAGGAGGAGTGTATATAGCAGGAAGAGAGTATCTAGCAGGAAGACTTTACCTAACAGGAGGAGTGTATCTAGCAGGAGGACTGTATCTAGCAGGAGGAGTGTATCTAGCAGGAGGAGTGTACCTAGCAGGAGGAGTGTACCCTACAGGAGGAGTGTATCTAGCAGGAGGATTGTACCCTACAGGAGGAGTGTACCCTACAGGAGGAGTGTACCCGACAGGAGGAGTGTACCCTACAGGAGGAGTGTACTCTACAGGTGGAGTGTATCTAACAGGAGGACTTTACCTAACAGGAGGAGTGTATCTAGCAGGAGGAGTGTTTCCCTACAGGAAGAGTGTACCTAACAGGAGGAGTGTACCTAGCAGGAGGAGTGTTTCCCTACAGGGGGACTGTACCTAACAGGAGGAGTGTATCGAGCAGCAGGAGTGTATCTAGCAGGAGGAGTGTACCTAGCAGGAGGAGTGTACCCTACAGGAGGAGTGTATCTAGCAGAAGGAGTGTACTTAACAGGAGGAGTGTATCTAGCAGGAGGAGTGTACCCTACAGGAGGAGTGTACCAGACAGGAGGAGTGTACCCTACAGGAGGAGTGTACCTAGCAGGAGGACTTTACCTAACAGGAGGAGTGTACCAGACAGGAGGAGTGTACCCTACAGGAGGAGTGTACCTAGCAGGAGGACTTTACCTAACAGGAGGAGTTTACCCTACAGGAGGAGTGTACCTAGCAGGAGGACTTTACCTAACAGGAGGAGTGTACTCTACAGGAGGAGTTTACCCTACAGGAGGAGTGTACCTAGCAGGAGGACTTTACCTAACAGGAGGAGTGTACCTAGCAGGAGGAGTGTATCTAGCAGGAGGAGTATACCTAGCAGGAGGAGTGTACCTAGCAAGAGGGGTGTACCTAGTGTAACAGTATAATTTTAAACCGTCCCCTCGCCCATACCCGGGCGCGAACCAGGGACCTTCTGCACACATCAACAACAGTCACCCACGAAGCATCGTTACCCATCGCTCCACAAAAGCCGCGGCCCTTGCAGAGCAAGGGGAACTACTACTTCAAGGTCTCAGAGCAAGTGACGTCACCGATTGAAACGCTATTTAGCGCACACCGCTAACTAAGCTAGCCGTTTCACATCCGTTACACTAGCAGGAGGAGTGTACCTAGCAGGAGGAGTGTACCTAGCAGGAGGAGTGTTTCCCTACAGGAGGAGTGTACCTTACAGGATGAGTGTACCTAGCAGGAGGAGTGTACCTAACAGGAGGAGTGTACCTAGCAGGAGGAGTGTACCTAGCAGGAGGAGTGTACCTAACAGGACGAGTGTACCTAGCAGGAGGAGTGTACCTAGCAGGAGGAGTGTACCTAGCAGGAGTGACACAGAGTGAGAGATAAAATACACAGGCCTCATTAGTAGGACATGTATCATTTCCTGTCTGTGATTTAAAATAATGACTGGGTCAAATCACTCTAAATACCTCAGGGGAAATCAACATTTGTCAAATGCAAACGCTCCTCCTCTCCTCTCCTCTCCTCCGGCATGAATGCATTCCCACTAAAGCACAGATTTTAATTTCATCCTTAGCAAAACCCCTTGACTGACTGCCTTTGTCAATTCAGTGCTTTTTACACACAATTGTCCCCTACACTTCAATTCATTACTGGTAATGCTCATTGCTCAGCGCTAGCTAGGCTAGCCTGGCGCTAACGCTTATTCCAGACACACACAGAAGGTGATGCCAGTGGTCTAAAGTGAGATGCTGAAGAATGGGAGACATGGCAAATGATTCCTGCTAGTTCTTGATAATTAAAACAGAGGGCCTTACCGACTGAACAGGAAATAGGTACACGTGGAGAACAAGAACTAGAGAATGTATTATAAATGTGTTATTACTGCGTAACTGGCCAAGGGCAGGCAGGGTCTAGATTACTGTTGAAATATGGATGTTACTCTCACACAGCTGGCTAACTCTCCCTCTCAAGCGGACAATCTGGACAAATAGTTTTAATGGATTTTTATTCCTTTGCTGTTGCACTTGTACTTACCAGGGCTGGCTGACATTTTGGTTGAACTATTCAGGGGGAGTTGGGATATGCAAAAAAAACACATTTCCAATTCCCACGTGCGTAGTAATGCACACTTGTGAAATAGTGCAAATATAAGCACCCAACAAATTATTATAATTATGGTTAATTGTAGTTATGGTAACAGCAGCTAGCATCTCAATAATATGAACAAGGATCCCTTTATGACGTCTACAGAATATAGCCTTGTCCTTGACATCCTTAAAAGTCCACTTCATCTGAGCCCATTTCACCAAGACAGCAGTCCCTGACCACGTTGGATCTCTCAGCATAACAGAGTCTATACGGTCACAGACCTACTATGGGCAGGACTGAGGAGCAACTCTTTCAAAGTGGAGAGAACAAAACAGAGAGAAGAAACAAGGGAAGAAAGAGAAAGGGAGAGACAGAAGCCGAGTGACTGAGAAAGCGAGAGCAAACTGTAGAAAGAGTTGTGGCGAACGTTAAAGAAGCCTCAGAATAAAACAACACGTCTATTTCATGCCAGTTCAGATGGCAGAATAGTCTGCCGTATGTAACAGGGAGTTCAATAATGAATGCACTTCCCCTGTTCTTTATTTGCTTGAAGCCTCTCGCAGTCACACACACATTGGCACCGTGCGAGACACAAATTAAAGAGCGTTTTAAAGGAATATTCAAAGTGCGGAGCCTGCTGCCGAATATCAGTTATTATTTTTGATGTTGCAATTTCTGACACTTTGATGCAATCAGTGAGTAGCCCCGGTATCCAGGCCTCTCCAGGGAGAAATTGTCAGGACCGGGAAGCCGGTGGATAGATAATTATGAGAGATCAAACCTTGCTAGTTAGTAGGCAGGAACGGGAGGCAAATGCCAAAACCAGCCAATGTTTCTCAAACGCTGTTCAAGGATATCCTAATTGCTATAAGTGGTTCCTTCAGGACTGGCACTTCAAACGCCTGCTGCATGCTGCATGATGTCATCTCTCCCCGCCCCCGCCCATCAGCCACTCCCCTCCTGCTCCTCTCCATCTCACAATGGAGTGAATTAGGGAAGAGGGTTGAAGCTAATATACATGAGGACACTTTCCTTTCACTATTGCCCTCCTGAACCCCTACTCCCCAAACACACACATATGATACATGGACATACACCCACATGGACACAACCACACACACACACACACACACACACACACACACACACACACACACACACACACACACACACACACACACACACACACACACACACACACACACACACACACACACACACACAGTAACTGATATTGTACACACAAATGTATGTGAATGAAAGCACACATAAATATTCATATCCACACAGAAACCCCTGATCAAGTAAGGTATGGTAGTGAAAGCAATACCTTCTGACGTCCCCAATAGTGTGCTGGTTAATTGGAAGTGAGAGCCAGGGTGTACTGTCAGTACTGTTTGCAGCAAACTCATCCTGTTTCTCCTTCTTACCTCTGCAGTTCAAAGAGAAGGAGGAGGGGAAGGTGAGCACAATTAGTTGAAATCAGTCAGAACTATTTGTCCAACAGCGCAGTGCCATGCAAGCAGTTCATTTGAAAGTTAGCAATGACCTTCTTTACCCGGTTACCTCTGTAGCATACATAAAGATTTTAACTCTCTCACTCTGATCAGCCTCTCACAGTCCAAAACCCTGACCAATGCCTCACCTATGCTGTAGTATCTACCTAGAAGACAACTTCAGTTCATTACATATCCCATCTAGACATATCCCAGCATCTTTCTATGTCTGTCTCTTCAGCATCAATGGTAATGATGTTAATGCAGTCTAAATAACGATCTCATGTTTAGAAAAACAATCATTCCTTTTTCAAGAGCGCCGTCTGACACACAGTTGCAGTAAACCTATTGAATGTGCTCCTCTCTGTGTGTTGTGAATGAGAGATCTTCTTCAGGGTCATTGATCTACTTAAATTCAGAAGCAAAGAAATAAACCTCCTTTCACACAGCTCAGGAATTCAGACATTTAACACCCCCTTCACACACACACACACACACACACACACACACACACACACACACACACACACACACACACACACACACACACACACACACACACACACACACACACACACACACACACACACACACACACACACCATGAAACATCACCACATGAATCTCCTCTCCGACAAGAAAGTCAGCAATAAAATGATTAAATAAAGTCTATTTTGTTGAAAAGGGTAAAAGGGTCATTCTGTGAATGAAGAAACACACTTTTAGCATAACAAAGAAGTGGTGGAACCGGCTAATGGCTGTTCATCTGAAGCTCACTATACTCACTGTTCTGCCACTTCACACTGTGGCCCCTAACAACACCACTCTGCAGCCATGTACCAAGCCCTGTCAGAATAGAGCACGTACACATACACACACAACACACACACACACACACACGCCTCACAGCCAGGGTGAGTGGCCAGGCACGTGTAATTGCCTCTCTAATTGGTGATGTCAAAAGGGGGTCTCTCTTTATTTTAGGACATATCTGCATGCCATCACGCAACAAAAATTACACAGACAGACAGGCTGAAAAACAATATTTTAGTGGGAGGAGCTGCATGAGACGCAAGAGAGAGAGAGAGAGAGAGAGAGAGGAGAGAGAGAGAGAGAGAGAGAAGAGAGAGAGAGAGAGAGATAGAGAGAGAGAGAGTGTATCTTACCATGGAAATGAGTACTAATGTTTGAGGAATTATGTGCTTCAGGAGGCTAAACAATAGAGAAGAGAGCGAGATAGTCTGCCCTGCCTCAACTCTCCTTCCCCCCCTCCCTTCATCAGTGCTCCATCAAGGTTGGGACGAGGGGTCACTCTGCACTCATCCAGTGGTGAGAAGCCTCATCTTCCACTCCTTTTTCATCCTACTTTGATGTCCTCGTAACATGAAGGACGTTGGGTTATCAGTTGGCTGTCAGCTCCTTAACCTCTCACTGGCCGTGTCCAAATATACATACTAGTGTACTACATACTTAACTGCATACTATTTAGCCCATACCGTTTAGTAAAAGGCATGCATTATGCCCACGTACACCTGCCACAACGCATTAGTGGCTCCTGCCTGGCTGAGTACGTGGGGCGGTGGGGGTGGGGCACATGGATTTTTTCCAAGTTCAACAGACATGCATCGCATTAACCAGTCTGATAATAGCTTATTTCAATTTAATTAAATTTTCTCTAAACTCCTGAATATAATATGAACACATCCACATCCTGAGTCCCCGGTGCAGAAACTCAGAAATCAGAAGGCCTGGTGAACATGGCCACATCCTGAGTCCCGGTGCAGAAACTCAGAAATCAGAAGGCCTGAGTGAACATGACATCATTAACACAGCCACATCCTGAGTCCCCAGAGCAGAAACTCAGAAATCAGAAGGCCTGGTGAACATGACATCATTAACACAGCCCATCCTGAGTCCCCGGTGCAGAAACTCAGAAATCAGAAGGCCTGGTGAACATGACATCATTAACACAGCCACATCCTGAGTCCCCGGTGCAGAAACTCAGAAATCAGAAGGCCTGGTGAACATGACATCATTAACACAGCCACATCCTGAGTCCCCGGTGCAGAAACTCAGAAATCAGAAGGCCTGGTGAACATGACATCATTAACACAGCCACATCCTGAGTCCCCCGGTGCAGAAACTCAGAAATCAGAAGGCCTGGTGAACATGACATCATTAACACAGCCACATCCTGAGTCCCCGGTGCAGAAACTCAGAAATCAGAAGGCCTGGTGAACATGACATCATTAACACAGCCACATCCTGAGTCCCGGTGCAGAAACTCAGAAATCAGAAGGCCTGGTGAACAGACATCATTAACACAGCCACATCCTGAGTCCCCAGAGCAGAAACTCAGAAATCAGAAGGCCTGGTGAACATGACATCAATAACACAGCCACATCCTGAGTCCCCGGTGCAGAAACTCAGAAATCAGAAGGCCTGGTGAACATGACATCATTAACACAGCCACATCCTGAGTCCCCGTGCAGAAACTCAGAAATCAGAAGATGGTTTAGTATTTAGTTTAAAAGCTCTGACGAAGGCCAAGAGAACAATAAACACTTTCCAATGAGAAAACAGAAATCCACGTAATTATTTATTTTGAAAGACTGTTTTCAAACTGTTTTCAAAGATGTGGCCGATACTCATGATCATTTTATGGAGAACAAAAACTACTTAGCCTACATTTGAACACCACCACAGAAGCTTCACTATTCGTCATCTTTCCAATAAGTTTTGTTGTTTGGCTACTAGAAGAGAACTAGCTAGGGCTTATCACCCCCAGCCCACCTCTTCAAAGCATTATGGAAAGCTTTCATCTAACTGTACTAGATGAGAATAACAGCCTAAACCATACTTGATTTTTTTAACATCCTGGCATTTAAAGCCATACTTGATTTTTAAATCACAGACTCTGTTTCGCATACTGAGACTGCGACGACGATTGCGTTTGTTTCCTGCTATTCGTTGATTTGTTAGCATTTCCACCTATCTAATTGATTAGCTGTTGTTAAAGCTGAAAAGAGCATGCCACCGGGAATTTTGCACACAATGCCTTTTGCACACAATGTATATAGACTCTTTTTCTACTGTGTTATTGACTTGTTTATTGTTTACCATGTGTAACTCTGTGTTGTCTGTTCACACTGCTTTATCTTGGCTATGTAAAATGAGCTTTATCTTTGTCACAGTTGTCAACTAGCCTACCTGGTTAAATAAAGGTAAAATTAAAATAAAAAAATGTTTAAAGCATACTCGATTTTCGAAATGACGCATACTATTACTGTTCCATTTTCTCTCTCTCTCTCTCTCTCTCTCTCTCTCCCCAGCTCCTTTACCTCACTCTCTCTCTGTCCCAGCAGAGCCTGTACTAGATCAATATGGCCGCCCAGTTTCCCAGTCCTGTCTGTGATGGAGTTGATGGAACGCTCATTTAAAGACCTGTGGAACGCTGGTTTGTCTTCAACAATGACTCAATGACTTCATTCAGCAGCGTAGGGTCACCAGGGGCCTGGCAATGAAGAGAGGGCTATGCAGCAGCAGCAAGGCAGCACACACAGTCCTCAAAAACCCTTTAAGGAAGAGAGGAAAGAGAGGGAGAGACATCCAAGGGTCTATGGCTCTGGAGTGGATCTTAACGACAGAGAGCAGGCCACACTTCCCCTTTCTCCTATTCTCTTTCCTGTATACAATTTACTCTATACTTCTACTCTGTGTAGAATCTATCACTCTGTAGGAAGACCAGGATCATTGGCAGGACAATTCATTATAACCGTGAACTGTAGCTATAGATAGAATATCAACTATGTTCACATGGGTAAATCTATATATTTTTGGCAAAAGGATGTGTTTCTTTTCAAAAGTATCTGAACACCTCATATTTCTATTCAAATGTTGTATCAAATGTTGATTACTGTTATGATGAATAAGATCAGTGGTGTTGATAAAAGGTGTCTGTCACGATCGTCGTATGGAGCCTGTAGTAGACCAAAAGCACAGCGTGTCTGTGTGAATCCATTATTGAATTGAATGACCAAAATACTCAAGAAAAACCATTCAACAAAACAACGTGATGCTATGACAGACGAGTGCAGCAACAGGCAACACACATAGACAATAACCCACGAACCACAATACAACACAGGCTACTAAATATGGTTCCCAATCTGAGACAACGACAAACACCTGCCTCTGATTGAGAACCATATCAGGCCAAACACATAGAAACAGATAACTAGACATGCAACATAGAATGCCCACTCATATCACACCTGACAAAACAAAACATAAAAACCAAACAACTCAAATAATGGTCTGAGTGTGACAGTGTCCTCTCTCTTCTTGACCTCGTCATGATATGGCATGCCAGTTGTAGCAGAAGTCTCATATAACAAATCCTATGAATTATTAGCACATACTGTAGATACAGCAAGAACAATGTCCCTCATTGGAATACAACCATCAAATGAAGTTCACATGAGAGAAAATATGTGTTTCTTTTCTCAGAGTATCTGACCATCAAATATTCCATTTCAAAATCTGTATCAGGATTTCTGTACAGGAAATATATGAATTTCTGTTATAATACGTTCTCTGATATTGATAGAACGTGTCCTCTCTCTCCTTGACTTCTTCCTGACATGTCACTGCCGCTTGTAGCAGAAGTCTCATATAACAATGCTTATTATGAGTCTGAGCCTTTAAACAAGTCAAATAAAAATTGATGTCGCTCACTCCAGAAACTCAACGATGAACTTGGGAATTTCACCCCAACGAACAACAAGGGAAAACGACAGAAAATACGTAGTGCGAGTAACTCACTCCCTGGGCTTATGGGATTGTAAAATATGACAATTTCTTGAAATGTGCCATAAATTCGATGAATTGCTCACTGCCATCTCTATGATGACAGTTGCTTTCTGTGCGTGGGCCGCAGAAGCCTAGTCACTTCATATAATGTGGAGGCACAAATCAGACGGCCAGCCGGCAGGCCCTCTCCTCCATGCCTGCCCCTCTCCCTGCCTGCCTCCTCTCCCCGCCTGCCTCCCTCCCTGCCTGCCTCTCTCCCTGCCTGCCTCTCTCCCAACCTGCCCCCTCCCTGCCTGCCTGCCTCCCTCCCCTGCCTGCCTCTCTCCTGCCTGCCTCTCCCTGCCTACCTCCCTCCCTGCCTGCCTCTTTCCCTGCCTGCCTCTCTCCCTGCCTGCCTCTCTCCCTGCCTGCCTGCCTCCTCTCCCTGCCTGCCTCTCTCCTGCCTCTCCCTGCCGCCTCTCTCCTCCCTGCCTCCCGCCTGCTTCCTATGGGATGCTCTCCCCGCCCGCCTCCCTGTGCAGGCTGGTGGGCCTGCCTCTCTCCCAACCTGTCCCTCCCTGCCAGCATGCCTCCCCCAGACAGGGGTAATGGATGGCGGTCTCCCCGGCCTGCCTATCCATCCTGCCTCATCCTCCCCTGGAGCCTGGAGGGGAGCCTCTCTCAGGGCCTGCCTGCTCTCCCTGCCAGGCCGTCCCAGCTGACTCTCCCTGAGGCATTCTCCCGGCGGGGCCTCCCTCCCTGTCTGCCTCTCCCAGCCTGATTTAACAGCCTCTCCCTGCCTGCCTCTCAACCGCTTGCCTGCCTCCTCCTCCCGGACCCTGTCTGCAGCCGGTCCCGGCAGGGCCCTGCCTCTCTCCCTGGCCTCTCTCCCCTGCCTGCCTCTCCCTGAGGGAGAGGGTGATATCTCCCTCCCAGCCAGAGCATTGACAGAGGCCATGCCTCTCACAGGGAGGGGAATGACTGCTCTGCAGAGAGAGAGACAGAGAGAGAGAGAGAGAGAGAGAGAGAGAGAGAGAGAGAGAGAGAGAGAGAGAGAGAGAGAGAGAGAGAGAGAGAGAGAGAGAGAGAGAGAGAGAGAGTGAGCACCTGATAAATGTGTCTGTTAAACCTGCGGCCAACTGGCCTGTCCACCCCTCTAAGGAAGGAATGTCCTACTGGAGGGGCAATGGGGCTGATAGTGTGCAGGCTGGTGGGCAGAAGGAGGGAGGCTTAGCAACTCCCCCAGACAGAGGGAACTATAGGAAGAGGGCCTGCACATCCATCCTGCATCCATCCTCTGGAGCGTGGAGGGGAGAGGGAGCAGGGCGGACAGAGGACCACAGTGATGCATGGCTATGGGAGCTATAGGAAGAGGTCACACAGAGGATTGGGGGACCGGGCAGGGCCTTTAGGAAGATTTAACAGAGATAATGACTGGAATAAGGAAACCTTACGGACACACAGAGAGGGGAGAGCTATAGGAAGAGGACACACAGATGGATGGGAGAGGGTGATATAGGACATCCAGTGCATTGACAGAGGCCAACTCACAGGGGGTGACAGACAGAGAGAGACGGATAGGAAGAGGACACAGAGAGAGAGATTGAGAACTATAGGAAAGAGAGAAAGAAAGAGAGAAATAGGAAGAGGTCACAGAGAAAGAGAGAGAGAACTATAGAAGAGAGAGAGCAGAGAGAGAGAGATAACTATAGGAAGAGGTCACAGAGATGAGGGAGAGAGAGAGAACTATAGGAAGAGGGGAACAGAGAACTATAGGAAGAGGTCACAGAGAGAGAGAGAGAGAGAGAGAGAAGAGAGGATGAGGGGAGAGAGAGAGAGCTATAGGATGAGGGAACAGAAAGAGAGAGAACTATAGGAAGAGGCAAGAGAGAGAGCGAGAACTATAGGAAGAGGTCACAGAGAGAGAGAACTATAGGATGAGGGGAGAGAGAGAGAGAGAACTATAGGATGAGGGACAGAGAGAGGAAGAGTCACAGAGAGAGAGAGAGAGAACTATAGGGGGAGGGCACAGAGAGAGAAAAGAACTAGTGAAAAGAACAAAGGGACAGAACTATAGGAAGAGGAAAGAAAGAGAGAGCACCAACATTTTTTTACTATAAATACTGATTGACAGCAGGCAGTCAATACATCCTATAAAATCTAAAGGAACAGAGAGTTCAGAGAACTTAGGAAGAGGAAGAGGGGCACAGAGGAGAGAGAACTATAGGCAGCGGGAACATAATTTCTTAATAAGAAAACTAGGAACACTACAAAATACAAACAACAACGTGAAACAAGAAGTGGCTCAAACACAAACACGGAAAATAAACACCTACAACTCAAAAGTGAAACAGGCTAGAGAGAGATTCTCAATCAGGGACAAGATTGACAGCTGCCTCTGATTGAGAAGAACTGACAGGAAAGGACAGAAATCCCAAATTATAGAAAGGGCACAGAGAGAACACACCCAACTCACTCCCTGACCATACTAAAACAAAGATATAATAACAGAACTAAGGTCAGATGGGCACAGCGGAGAGAGCAAAACTAAATAGGAAGAGGGCACAGAGAGGTGACAACGCGGTGGCGGCTCTGGCGCGGGGCGTGGACCCCACTCCACCATAGTCCTTCTTCGCCTCTCTCTAAAGTGGAATGGGCACCCCCGCCGCCGACTCAGAGACTCCGGAAGAGGGACAGGCGGGAGACTCCAGCAGGAAGAAGGGCATTTTGGCATCTGGCAGGCTCTGGCAGCTCCTGGCTGACTGACGGCTCTGACAGCTCCTGGCTGACTGAGCTCTGGCAACTCCTGGCTGACTGATGGCTCAGGACAGAATGGCGGCTCTGGCAGCTCAGGACAGACTGTGGATCTGGCAGCTCAGGACAGACTGGCTCTGGCAGCTCAGACAGACTGGCTGCTCTGGCAGCTCAGGACAGACTGTCGGTTCTGGTCAGGACAGACGGGAGACTCTGGCAGCTCAGACAGACGGAGACTCTGGCAGCTCAGGACAGACGGGAGACTCTGGCAGCTCAGGACAGACGGGGAGACATGCAGCCAACATTTTTATTTCCTGAAAGGAGGAAGGCTCTGGCAGCGCTGAACTCAAACGGGAGCACCTGTAGGGAGAAGACGGCTTATAACAGCCTGGTGCGGGGGCTGCCACCGGAGAGCTGGTACGTGGAGGTGGCAGACAGTCCGGACCGTGAAGGCGCACTGGAGCTTTGAGCATTTGCCTGCCCATTTTTACCTGGTTGAATGCTCCTAAATTATAGCATACAGGCCATCCTTTGGCGAGGTGGAATAGCCTGCAAGCTGTGCTTAACCGGGACACCATGCTAAGGCTGGTGCCAATAAACTCTGGCCCTAATAGACACTGGAGACCAGATGCCCCATTTCATGGCACCTGGCTCGATGCCCACATCTATGCTCACATAAGCGCTTAAAATGTACCTCATCCAGGCTATGAACACGCACCGGTGACACCGTACGCTCCACCGGAAACACGGTGCCTGCCCGGTCCTCTCTCAGTAAGCATTCTGGCGCAGGTCTCCTACCTGCTTCCTTTATGTTCATCCCCGTTTGCTCCCCCAATACATTTTTGGGGCTACCTCTCGGGCTTCCAGTCGCGCTACTGTGCTGCCTCCTCAGTCTCTACATCGCGGCCTCCAGCTCAGCCTTGGGGCAGTCTATTCTCCAGCCTCTACCCATGGTCCCTTCAGTCCAGAATCTCCTCCTACAGTCCAGTTCTCCAAGTCTCCACTACCGCTCTACTGCAGCCCGTTACCACGCTGCTTGGTCCTTTGTGGTGGGTGTTTCTGTAATGTTCTCGTCTTCCTCTGATGAGGAGTAAGATAGATTGGACCAATTTGCAGCGTGGTAAGTGTCCATAATTTAATAAGAAAACTGAACACTACAAAATACAAAACTGCAACGTGAAACAAATGAAACAGTCGGTGTAGCTAAACACAAACACGGAAAATAAACACCCACAACTCAAAAGTCTCTACTACAGTCTGATTCTCAATCAGGGACAACGATTGACAGCTGCCTCTGATTGAGAACCATACTACAGTAACACAGAAATCCCAAATTATAGAAAAACGAATCATAGACAACCCACCCAACTCACGCCTGACCATCCTAAAACAAAGATATAATAACAGAACTATGGTCAGAACGTGACCCTCCCAAAGTACATACAGACGTCTTAATTTACAATCTTTGTTTAGCAGATTTTCCTCTTTTTTTCTTCTGGCAGATGTCGATCCTAAATTATAGCATACCAGCCATCCTTTGGACTAGGATCATAACACCAATTCATTAACTGTTGGCAGCGAGCTAATTCTGATTTTCAATAAACTCTGGAAACCTAATAGACTACTCATGAAAGGAGCCCCATTTCACAGGCTGGCACGTGTTCAGCAACATATGCTCACATAATCTCTTAAAAAGCATGATCCAAGTCCAAATTTAATTATGTAATAGCACAAACGGAATCAGAGTGCCGACACAGCACAGCAGAGCATTCTGCCACTCACTCACTCAGCTTCCTTTATGTTCATTTGTTTATTACAATCTGGCTACAGTTTCTACTACAGTCTCTACTGTAGTCTCTACTACAGTCTCTACTACATCTCTACTACAGTCTGTACTGCAGTCTCTACTACAGTCTATACTGCAGTCTCTACTGCAGTCTCTACTGCGTTCTCTACTGCAGTCTTAACTGCAGTCTCTACTGCAGTCTCTACTGCAGTCTCTACTACAGTCTCTACTACAGTCTCTACTGCCGTCTCTACTGCCGTCTCTACTACATCTCTACTACAGTCTCTACCGCAGTCTCTACCACAGTCTCTACTACAGCCTCTACTGCAGTCTCTAACACAGTCTCTACTACAGTCTCTACCTCTGCTACGGTCTTTGCTATTGTCAGTTATGTTTGTAGGACTATAATGTAGCCTGTTTGGAATCTTTTCATCTTTCAGAGCTCTGTTGTCTTTTTTTATAGTAGTATGATTTTAAAGCTTTGATCATAGTTTTCATAAAGTAATACTGCAGGGTTGAAGGCATTGTCTGTTAGCCTGAATTCAGCCAGTAATTCCGTAGGGTTGTGATTCAGACAGTCCTTATAACACTGAGTCCTGTAGTCTATAAACAAGGGGGCTGGGTTGAGAGGCAGGGGGGTTTGAGGTGTTCCTGGCGGTCAGATCTGGTTTAGTCGTCACAGAGGCTGAGGATCTGAGGAGCTGAGCCGAGGCGTTCATGGTTCAGTTCCCTACCTCACTGCGTCGTCGTGATGTTGGTTCATTTACATGTTGCAGCCTTTGGCAGCCAGCAGTCAGTCAGCTTGCAGAGCGTTGAGCCGAAGCACCTGATCTCTGTAGAACACAGATAAAACGCACTACTCAGGGAACACCCTTATTAAGGGTCCCCTCCTTCAGCTATGATACAGTATAGACCCAGACGCTGCTGAGGAATAGTCAAAATACACATAGGAGCACAAAGGGGATCATTGAGAACTATATCAAAGATAGGCTACAGTGCACCAGGTCACCTATTTTCTCTTCGCTTCCCCAAAACAGAATTGATAAATCCATGCGACAAAACTGACGCATCTTAAGCACCTTACTGGTGACATTACAGCGAGGGAGTGTGTGCTTGGCACGCAGCAGATAACATTCCCCCCAACACAATGGCCTAATCTCCATGGCACAGGTAGCATTGGGATTGTCTTGGATGTGCACTCTGCCGTTGCCCGGGTTTGTCACGGCATTAGAGCACCCAGCATTCCTTTGTGCTTTTAACCAATGAATTAAAGAGGATTTCAACAGGGAATACTTATCGTAAAAATGTCCAACCTACGCCTCCATAGTATTCAGAGATAAACAAAATTACTTGGGAAGAGTTTTGTGAACTCAACATTCCGTAATCAGGAAGGGGTTCTTAAGATTCCAACTGTAGATTTAGAAGTTTGAACATGGAGAGTTGCAGAGTGAACCTTTAAGCTATGTGAGACAGGGCACATTGTGGGAAAGTGCCACTGTTCTGAAAGATGGCTTACTTTGGTAATTGTATTCACAGCAACAAATCAGATACTGTGCTTAAGATGCAGCAAGTTGTATTGTTTGTAGATTATATATTCAGGTCACCTCTTCAGAAATCTTTTAATTTTTTAATCCATGCAGATGTTTGTTTTGGGTGAAACTTGCTGAAGTGCTGCATCCCCCAGTTGAACAGTAAAAAGCATTCCTAAGTAGCTAAGTTGCTCTTATACAAAATACCTCAAAGCGTCTAAGATAATACATGTGGATTGAAACGCAATCTGCCTCGCACTTCCTCTCTAAGATAAGTCACAACCATTGATGAGACCTGGCTTCCTCCTCTTATCTCCCAAACACTTGATACCAGAAACTCTGCGCATGAAGAAGTCTTTCAAGATTGTGATGTAAATATATCCGGTTAATCACAACAACTAAAACTGCAACAACTCATCCTCCTGCAAACAACATTTGTAAAATGTTATTCTGCTTGCAGTGGCATAAAAATAATGCCATATTTTTGGTAGTGTCAAATCAGCACTCACACACTCACACAATGCAGTTTGATTTGCACTCCTGTCCCAATCCCACTCCTATTCATGTATGATCTGTGAGCCTTCAGTCATACATCCCATGGACCGATGGCTTTTTAATCTATGATAATCTATTGTAATATTTTCATTTTCACTTTTTTAAGATTATTATTAACATTAATTTAAAGCAAAGACATGATTAAAAACTAAAGACAAAAATGCATTTGGATAATCTTATGCAAAGGCTTAGAGCCCATTTCCATTCCTGATGGATTTAGTGACACGCCCCCCCAGCACTCAAATATTTAATTTCACAGAGTAGATCCTGGGGATATGAGACACAAGCATCAGGTCCTTGTTCAGGTTTAATTACTGATTTAAACCCAGTATATCAGCCCTCCAGTCAGTCCCTGTTCTGTTTGCTGAGAATGAGAGAGACAGAGAGAGAGAGAGAGACAGAGAGAGAGAGAGAGAGAGAGAGAGAGAGAGAGAGAGAGAGAGAGAGAGAGAGAGAGAGAGAGAGAGAGAAAGAGAGAGAGAGAGAGAAGAGAGAGAGAGAGAGAGAGAGAGAGAGAGAGAGAGAGAGAGAGAGAGAAGAGAGATAGGGGGATTGCAGGGGATTGAAACATAAGTAGTTTTGTCTTAGCAGTATAATTTCGATAAGCTCTGTTATCAAGAAATATCCATAACTTGGTATGAATAAAAATACATCATAAACAACCCGTACAGATAATTAAAAACACCAAGATTGTGCAATTTACATATGAATTAATTTTGTGAAAGCATAAATAGCCTCCAATGGGTATGGAATATATTTCAAAGTGTATCTATTTTCCACATGTGTACAGTGTATCCTGTTCACCTTTCACCTTTCACTCTATATTATTATAATTCAAATATTTTTGTGGTCCTCCACACCACAGTGTGGCGCTCTGTTCCGTGTCTCTAGGCTAGGGCCACCATTGGCATGAGTCCTAGCAGATTGAGACGAGCCCCACTCCTAGCGTTCTCCCTAGGCCCTGTAATGTCCCCCTCTCTTCACACTGTTAAACGGCTGTGTGTGTGTGTGTGTTTGTGCGTAGGTGTGTGTGTCCATGCGTGGTGGTTGTCCGTGCTTGTGTGTGTGTGTGTTTGATTCCAGCTCCATCAGTCTGTCAACACACTCTGGTCTGCCGGATGCTCCTAGCTGAATCTATTACGGTGATTCCATTGCAGGAGCCAATTCATTTACATTCTGTGTCCTTCTTTGATGAATATCTCAGGTGGGGCATATATTTCCACAGATGTCCCTCTTTTAGGTTTTACTCAAATTCACATCCGTCTTGAAAAGTTGCTGTTTTACACCAGGGGAGGCATTTTCACCTAATGAAACCCAAGATCAATATCAAGTCTTGTCTCCTCTCTCATATACTGCATGTACACAAGGGAAATAAAGTATTATTTTTCCTCCTCAAATGTATAATGGATATCAATCTTTATTTTTATTTTTTTATTTTTTTATTTCACCTTTATTTAACCAGGTAGGCTAGTTGAGAACAAGTTCTCATTTGCAACTGCGACCTGGCCAAGATAAAGCGGGGCAGTGTGAACAGACAACACAGAGTTACACATAGTAAACAATTAAAGTCAATAAGAATAGAAAAATGGGCAGTCTATATACAATGTGTGCTGTGAAATGAGGAGGTAGGCGAATAAACAATTTTGCAGATTAACACTACAGTGATAAATAAATCAGATGGGCATGTACAGGTAGAGATATTGGTGTGCAAAAGAGCAGAAAAGTAAATAAATAAAAACAGTATAAAAACAGTATGGGAATGAGGTAGGTGAAAAAGGGTGAGCTATTTACCTATAGACTATGTACAGCTGCAGCGATCGGTTAGCTGCTCGGATAGCTGATGTTTGAAGTTGGAGAGGGAGATAAAAGTCTCCAACTTCAGCGATTTTTGCATTCGTTCCAGTCACAGGCAGCAGAGTACTGGAACGAAAGGCGGCCAAATGAGGTGTTGGCTTTAGGGATGATCAGTGAGATACACCTGCTGGAGCGCGTGCTACGGATGGGTGTTGCCATCGTGACCAGTGAACTGAGATAAGGCGGAGCTTTACCTAGCATGGACTTGTAGATGACCTGAGCCAGTGGGTCTGGCGACGAATATGTAGTGAGGGGCCAGCCGACTAGAGCATACAAGTCGCAGTGGTGGGTGGTATAAGGTGCTTTAGTGACAAAACGGATGGCACTGTGTAGACTGCATCCAGTTTGCTGAGTAGAGTGTTGAAGCCATTTTGTAGATGACATCGCCGGGTCGAGGATCGGTAGGATAGTCAGTTTTACTAGGGTAAACCTTGGCAGCGTGAGTGAAGGAGGCTTTGTTGCGGACCCCCGACTCTGGATTTGATTTTTGATTGAGATGTTTGATGTGAGTCTGGAAGGAGAGTTTGCAGTCTAGCCAGACACCTAGGTACTTATAGATGTCCACATATTCAAGGTTGGAACCATCCAGGGTGGTGATGCTAGTCGGGCATGCGGGTGCAGGCAGCGATCGGTTGAAAAGCATGCATTTGGTTTTACTCGCGTTTAAGAGCAGTTGAGGCCACGGAAGGAGTGCTGTATGGCATTGAAGCTCGTTTGGAGGTTGATAGCACAGTGTCCAATGACGGGCCTAAACAGTATATAGAATGGTGTCGTCTGCGTAGAGGTGGATCAGGGAATCGCCCGCAGCAAGAGCAACATCATTGATATATACAGAGAAAAGAGTCGGCCCGAGAATTGAACCCTGTGGCACCCCATAGAGACTGCCAGAGGACCGGACAGCATGCCCTCTGATTTGACACACTGAACTCTGTCTGCAAAGTAATTGGTGAACCAGGCAAGGCAGTCATCCGAAAACCGAGGCTGTTGAGTCTGCCGATAAGAATTTGGTGATTGACAGAGTGAAAGCCTAGTGGCGAGGTCGATGAAGACGGCTGCACAGTACTGTCTTTTATCGATGGGGGTTATGATATCATTTAGTTTTGAGTGTGGCTGAGGTGCACTAGTGATTTTGTCTGGGGAAACCAGATTGCACAGCGGAGAAGGTACGGTGGGATTCGAGATGGTCAGTGACCTGTTTGTTGACTTGGCTTTCGAAGACCTTAGATAGGCAGGGCAGGATGGATATAGGTCTATAGCAGTTTGGGTCCAGGGTGTCTCCCCTTTAAAGAGGGGATGACTGCGGCAGCTTTCCAATCCTTGGGGATCTCAGACGATATGAAAGAGAGGTTGAACAGGCTGGTAATAGGGGTTTGACAATGGCGGCAGATAGTTTCAGAAATAGCGGGTCCAGATTGTCAAGCCCAGCTGATTTGTCGGGTCCAGGTTTTGCAGCTCTTTCAGAACATCTGCTATCTGGATCTGGGTAAAGGAGAACCTGGAGAGGCTTGGGTGAGGAACTACGGGGGGCGGAGCTGTTGGCCGGGGTTGTTAAGTAGCCAGAGGCGGATTTTGGCATGGCCAGCCGTTGAGAAGTGCTTGTGAAGTTTTCGATAATCATGGATTTATCGGTGGAGACCGTGTTTCCTAGCCTCAGTGCAGTGGGGTTGGGAGGAGGTGCTCTTGTTCTCCAATGCTTAGTTCAATTCCATGTCTGCTACGAAAGGGGAATATTTCTTTGGATGATGTCCCTTGTATTCTGGGGAAATATGAAAGAAGACACATTAGGCATAGAGGGATAAATCGATGAAGAATAGAACATTACATCATTCTGTACCTGTGAAATGATGGTGGGCTAATAGAAAATCTCCTAAAGTATTATGTCTGGGGCAATACAGTGCATCTACTATCACTAAATTTTGCTTACTGACATTTACATATTCATCTACACTAGGATGCTGCCAACTGGACGTTTCAAATCAAGTGCTCAAGTTTTAAGAAAAGGAAGATTTTGCTGGGAGAGAAAATAGAAGAGCAGATAATGTCCGAGGAGGAGAGAAGAGAGAGATGAGAGGAAAAAGAGAGGAGAGCAGCAGCGGCCCCGGGTGCCGGAGACACAGCCCTTATCTGGAGAGGATTTTGACCTCTCTCTTATGTAATCTAGGATTTCATTCAGCCTCCGTATCAGATGATTGTCTGGGAGAAGAAAAAACCATTTTGAGGGAATGGGCTGAACTGACTGTGTGAAAAAAGGATCGTCTCCCGCCAGCTATACCCTCCATTTCGAACCAGCCGCATGCCACCGTAGGTCAGCAGAATTATTTTGGCGGGCCGTGCCTCCGCTAAGAAGACAATGATACGGCCTTAACCCTCATTTAGAGTGCCATTTCCCCACCTGACCCCCTGCTAAAGTGTTATTTTTCTGTGTTATGAAATGATAGCTTTCTGGTGAAACAGGAGTCTGCTGGTTAGGATGTAATACCTGGGCATGCTAGCGACAGACCAGACAGGGTGATTTTGGAGGCTCAACCCCGTCTCTAAACAGCCTTGCTATTCCCATGGCACCACGGCAGCAAGGTCGGCTTCACCGCACCACGTAGACAGTTCAATCAAGCTAAATAGTGTTGATTTACCCACCTGGATAACACCATTATAACGCCTTAACACGTAGCATCCAGACCACATCACCGCAGTAAGCGACAGGGCTCAGGGCTGAGATTGCACTGTGTTTGGGGAGGTGATGATAATGTCTTTGTGCATTTCACCCAAACATGTCATTTTAAACCAAGGCACCACAGAGACTGGTGTGTCATAACCAGTTGCAGCTCTATGTCACAGAAGGAGAGAGAAAGGGGGTTGTGGAGATCTTGTCTGGGGTTGTTAATGTATACCAGTGATTTTGTCTGGGGTTGTTAATGTACACTAGTGATTTTGTCTATGGTTGTTAATGTACACTAGTGATTTTGTCTGGGGTTGTTAATGTACACTAGTGATTTTGTCTGGGGTTGTTAATGTATACTAGTGATTTGTCTGGGGTTGTTAATGTATACTAGTGATTTTGTCTGGGGTTGTTAATGTATACCAGTGATTTTGTCTGGGGTTGTTAATGTATACTAGTGATTTTGTCTGGGGTTGTTAATGTATACCAGTGATTTTGTCTGGGGTTGTTAATGTATACTAGTGATTTGTCTGGGGTTGTTAATGTATACTAGTGATTTTGTCTGGGGTTGTTAATGTATACTAGTGATTTTGTCTGGGGTTGTTAATGTATACTAGTGATTTTGTCTGGGGTTGTTAATGTATACTAGTGATTTTGTCTGGGGTTGTTAATGTATACTAGTGATTTTGTCTGGGGTTGTTAATGTATACTAGTGATTTTGTCTGGGGTTGTTAATGTATACTAGTGATTTTGTCTGGGGTTGTTAATGTATACTAGTGATTTTGTCTGGGGTTGTTAATGTATACTAGTGATTTTGTCTGGGGTTGTTAATGTATACTAGTGATTTTGTCTGGGGTTGTTAATGTATACTAGTGATTTTGTCTGGGGTTGTTAATGTATACTAGTGATTTGTCTGGGGTTGTTAATGTATACTAGTGATTTTGTCTGGGGTTGTTAATGTATACTAGTGATTTTGTCTGGGGTTGTTAATGTATACTAGTGATTTGTCTGGGGTTGTTAATGTATACTAGTGATTTTGTCTGGGGTTGTTAATGTATACTAGTGATTTTGTCTGGGGTTGTTAATGTATACTAGTGATTTTGTCTGGGGTTGTTAATGTACACTAGTGATTTTGTCTGGGGTTGTTAATGTATACTAGTGATTTTGTCTGGGGTTGTTAATGTACACTAGTGATTTTGTCTGGGGTTGTTAATGTATACTAGTGATTTTGTCTGGGGTTGTTAATGTATACTAGTGATTTTGTCTGGGGTTGTTAATGTATACTAGTGATTTTGTCTGGGGTTGTTAATGTATACTAGTGATTTTGTCTGGGGTTGTTAATGTATACTAGTGATTTTGTCTGGGGTTGTTAATGTATACTAGTGATTTTGTCTGGGGTTGTTAATGTATACTAGTGATTTTGTCTGGGGTTGTTAATGTATACTAGTGATTTTGTCTGGGGTTGTTAATGTATACTAGTGATTTTGTCTGGGGTTGTTAATGTAGACTAGTGATTTTGTCTGGGGTTGTTAATGTATACTAGTGATTTTGTCTGGGGTTGTTAATGTATACTAGTGATTTTGTCTGGGGTTGTTAATGTATACTAGTGATTTTGTCTGGGGTTGTTAATGTATACTAGTGATTTTGTCTGGGGTTGTTAATGTACACTAGTGATTTTGTCTGGGGTTGTTAATGTATACTAGTGATTTTGTCTGGGGTTGTTAATGTATACTAGTGATTTTGTCTGGGGTTGTTAATGTATACTAGTGATTTTGTCTGGGGTTGTTAATGTATACTAGTGATTTTGTCTGGGGTTGTTAATGTACACTAGTGATTTTGTCTGGGGTTGTTAATGTATACTAGTGATTTTGTCTGGGGTTGTTAATGTATACTAGTGATTTTGTCTGGGGTTGTTAATGTATACTAGTGATTTTGTCTGGGGTTGTTAATGTATACTAGTGATTTTGTCTGGGGTTGTTAATGTACACTAGTGATTTTGTCTGGGGTTGTTAATGTATACTAGTGATTTTGTCTGGGGTTGTTAATGTATGCTAGTGATTTTGTCTGGGGTTGTTAATGTACACTAGTGATTTTGTCTGGGGTTGTTAATGTATACCAGTGATTTTGTCTGGGGTTGTTAATGTATACCAGTGATTTTGTCTGGGGTTGTTAATGTATACCAGTGATTTTGTCTGGGGTTGTTAATGTACACTAGTGATTTTGTCTGGGGTTGTTAATGTATACTAGTGATTTTGTCTGGGGTTGTTAATGTATACTAGTGATTTGTCTGGGGTTGTTAATGTACACTAGTGATTTTGTCTGGGGTTGTTAATGTATACTAGTGATTTGTCTGGGGTTGTTAATGTATACTAGTGATTTTGTCTGTGGTTGTTAATGTATACTAGTGATTTGTCTGGGGTTGTTAATGTATACCAGTGATTTTGTCTGGGGTTGTTAATGTATGCTAGTGATTTTGTCTGGGGTTGTTAATGTATACTAGTGATTTGTCTGGGGTTGTTAATGTATACTAGTGATTTTGTCTGGGGTTGTTAATGTATACTAGTGATTTTGTCTGGGGTTGTTAATGTATACTAGTGATTTTGTCTGGGGTTGTTAATGTACACTAGTGATTTTGTCTGGGGTTGTTAATGTATACTAGTGATTTTGTCTGGGGTTGTTAATGTATACCAGTGATTTTGTCTGGGGTTGTTAATGTATACTAGTGATTTGTCTGGGGTTGTTAATGTATACTAGTGATTTTGTCTGGGGTTGTTAATGTATACTAGTGATTTTGTCTGGGGTTGTTAATGTATACTAGTGATTTTGTCTGGGGTTGTTAATGTATACTAGTGATTTTGTCTGGGGTTGTTAATGTAGACTAGTGATTTTGTCTGGGGTTGTTAATGTATACTAGTGATTTGTCTGGGGTTGTTAATGTATACTAGTGATTTTGTCTGGGGTTGTTAATATACACTAGTGATTTTGTCTGTGGTTGTTAATGTATACTAGTGATTTGTCTGGGGTTGTTAATGTATACTAGTTATTTGTCTGGGGTTGTTAATGTATACTAGTGATTTTGTCTGGGGTTGTTAATGTATACTAGTGATTTTGTCTGGGGTTGTTAATGTATACTAGTGATGTGTCTGGGGTTGTTAATGTATACTAGTGATTTTGTCTGGGGTTGTTAATGTATACTAGTGATTTTGTCTGGGGTTGTTAATGTATACTGGTGATTTTGTCTGGGGTTGTTAATGTATACTAGTGATTTTGTCTGGGGTTGTTAATGTATACTAGTGATTTTGTCTGGGGTTGTTAATGTATACTAGTGATTTTGTCTGGGGTTGTTAATGTATACTAGTGATTTTGTCTGGGGTTGTTAATGTATACTAGTGATTTTGTCTGGGGTTGTTAATGTATACTAGTGATTTTGTCTGGGGTTGTTAATGTATACTAGTGATTTTGTCTGGGGTTGTTAATGTATACTAGTGATTTTGTCTGGGGTTGTTAATGTATACTAGTGATTTTGTCTGTGGTTGTTAATGTATACTAGTGATTTTGTCTGGGGTTGTTAATGTATACTAGTGATTTTGTCTGGGGTTGTTAATGTATACTAGTGATTTTGTCTGGGGTTGTTAATGTATACTAGTGATTTTGTCTGGGGTTGTTAATGTATACTAGTGATTTTGTCTGGGGTTGTTAATGTACACTAGTGATTTTGTCTGGGGTTGTTAATGTATACCAGTGATTTTGTCTGGGGTTGTTAATGTATACTAGTGATTTTGTCTGGGGTTGTTAATGTACACTAGTGATTTTGTCTGGGGTTGTTAATGTATACCAGTGATTTTGTCTGGGGTTGTTAATGTATACCAGTGATTTGTCTGGGGTTGTTAATGTATACTAGTGATTTGTCTGGGGTTGTTAATGTATACCAGTGATTTTGTCTGGGGTTGTTAATGTACACTAGTGATTTTGTCTGGGGTTGTTAATGTATACTAGTGATTTTGTCTGGGGTTGTTAATGTATACTAGTGATTTGTCTGGGGTTGTTAATGTACACTAGTGATTTTGTCTGGGGTTGTTAATGTATACTAGTGATTTGTCTGGGGTTGTTAATGTATACTAGTGATTTTGTCTGGGGTTGTTAATGTATACTAGTGATTTGTCTGGGGTTGTTAATGTATACCAGTGATTTTGTCTGGGGTTGTTAATGTAGACTAGTGATTTTGTCTGGGGTTGTTAATGTATACTAGTGATTTGTCTGGGGTTGTTAATGTATACTAGTGATTTTGTCTGGGGTTGTTAATGTAGACTAGTGATTTTGTCTGGGGTTGTTAATGTATACTAGTGATTTGTCTGGGGTTGTTAATGTATACTAGTGATTTGTCTGGGGTTGTTAATGTATACTAGTGATTTGTCTGGGGTTGTTAATGGTCCTTCTGTAGCTCAGTTGGTAGAGCATGGCGCTTGTAACGCCAGGGTAGTGGGTTCGATTCCCCGGACCACCCATACGTAGAATGTATGCACACATGACTGTAAGTCGCTTTGGATAAAAGCGTCTGCTAAATGGCATATATTATTATATTATATTATTAATGTACACTAGTGATTTGTCTGGGGTTGTTAATGTATACTAGTGATTTTGTCTGGGGTTGTTAATGTAGACTAGTGATTTTGTCTGGGGTTGTTAATGTATACTAGTGATTTTGTCTGGGGTTGTTAATGTAGACTAGTGATTTTGTCTGGGGTTGTTAATGTATACTAGTGATTTTGTCTGGGGTTGTTAATGTAGACTAGTGATTTTGTCTGGGGTTGTTAATGTATACTAGTGATTTTGTCTGGGGTTGTTAATGTAGACTAGTGATTTTGTCTGGGGTTGTTAATGTATACTAGTGATTTTGTCTGGGGTTGTTAATGTATACCAGTGATTTTGTCTGGGGTTGTTAATGTAGACTAGTGATTTGTCTGGGGTTGTTAATGTATACTAGTGATTTTGTCTGGGGTTGTTAATGTATACCAGTGATTTTGTCTGGGGTTGTTAATGTAGACTAGTGATTTTGTCTGGGGTTGTTAATGTATACTAGTGATTTTGTCTGGGGTTGTTAATGTATACCAGTGATTTTGTCTGGGGTTGTTAATGTAGACTAGTGATTTGTCTGGGGTTGTTAATGTATACTAGTGATTTTGTCTGGGGTTGTTAATGTATACTAGTGATTTTGTCTGGGGTTGTTAATGTACACTAGTGATTTTGTCTGGGGTTGTTAATGTATACTAGTGATTTTGTCTGGGGTTGTTAATGTATACTAGTGATTTTGTCTGGGGTTGTTAATAATGTATACTAGTGATTTTGTCTGGGGTTGTTAATGTATACTAGTGATTTTGTCTGGGGTTGTTAATGTATACTAGTGATTTTGTCTGGGGTTGTTAATGTATACTAGTGATTTTGTCTGGGGTTGTTAATGTATACTAGTGATTTTGTCTGGGGTTGTTAATGTAGACTAGTGATTTTGTCTGGGGTTGTTAATGTATACTAGTGATTTTGTCTGGGGTTGTTAATGTATACCAGTGATTTTGTCTGGGGTTGTTAATGTAGACTAGTGATTTGTCTGGGGTTGTTAATGTAGACTAGTGATTTTGTCTGGGGTTGTTAATGTATACTAGTGATTTTGTCTGGGGTTGTTAATGTATACTAGTGATTTTGTCTGGGGTTGTTAATGTATACTAGTGATTTTGTCTGGGGTTGTTAATGTATACTAGTGATTTTGTCTGGGGTTGTTAATGTAGACTAGTGATTTTGTCTGGGGTTGTTAATGTATACTAGTGATTTTGTCTGGGGTTGTTAATAATGTATACTAGTGATTTTGTCTGGGGTTGTTAATGTATACTAGTGATTTTGTCTGGGGTTGTTAATGTATACTAGTGATTTTGTCTGGGGTTGTTAATGTATACTAGTGATTTTGTCTGGGGTTGTTAATGTATACTAGTGATTTTGTCTGGGGTTGTTAATGAGACTAGTGATTTTGTCTGGGGTTGTTAATGTATACTAGTGATTTTGTCTGGGGTTGTTAATGTATACCAGTGATTTTGTCTGGGGTTGTTAATGTAGACTAGTGATTTGTCTGGGGTTGTTAATGTAGACTAGTGATTTTGTCTGGGGTTGTTAATGTATACTAGTGATTTTGTCTGGGGTTGTTAATGTATACTAGTGATTTTGTCTGGGGTTGTTAATGTATACTAGTGATTTTGTCTGGGGTTGTTAATGTAGACTAGTGATTTTGTCTGGGGTTGTTAATGTATACTAGTGATTTTGTCTGGGGTTGTTAATGTATACTAGTGATTTTGTCTGGGGTTGTTAATGTATACTAGTGATTTTGTCTGGGGTTGTTAATGTATACTAGTGATTTTTTCTGGGGTTGTTAATGTAGACTAGTGATTTTGTCTGGGGTTGTTAATGTATACTAGTGATTTTGTCTGGGGTTGTTAATGTATACCAGTGATTTTGTCTGGGGTTGTTAATGTAGACTAGTGATTTGTCTGGGGTTGTTAATGTAGACTAGTGATTTTGTCTGGGGTTGTTAATGTATACTAGTGATTTTGTCTGGGGTTGTTAATGTACACTAGTGATTTTGTCTGGGGTTGTTAATGTATACTAGTGATTTTGTCTGGGGTTGTTAATGTATACTAGTGATTTTGTCTGGGGTTGTTAATGTATACTAGTGATTTTGTCTGGGGTTGTTAATGTATACTAGTGATTTTGTCTGGGGTTGTTAATGTATACTAGTGATTTTGTCTGGGGTTGTTAATAATGTATACTAGTGATTTTGTCTGGGGTTGTTAATGTATACCAGTGATTTTGTCTGGGGTTGTTAATGTATACTAGTGATTTTGTCTGGGGTTGTTAATGTATACTAGTGATTTTGTCTGGGGTTGTTAATGTATACTAGTGATTTTGTCTATGGTTGTTAATGTACACTAGTGATTTTGTCTGGGGTTGTTAATGTATACCAGTGATTTTGTCTGGGGTTGTTAATGTATACCAGTGATTTTTGTCTGGGGTTGTTAATGTAGACTAGTGATTTGTCTGGGGTTGTTAATGTATACCAGTGATTTTGTCTGGGGTTGTTAATGTATACCAGTGATTTTTGTCTGGGGTTGTTAATGTAGACTAGTGATTTTGTCTGGGGTTGTTAATGTATACCAGTGATTTTTGTCTGGGGTTGTTAATGTATACTAGTGATTTTTGTCTGGGGTTGTTAATGTATACCAGTGATTTGTCTGGGGTTGTTAATGTATAACAGGGATTTTTGTCTGGGGTAGTTAATGTATACCAGTGATTTTGTCTGGGGTTGTTAAAACCTCTAATGACTCCCCTGACACTAATTAGCATAACGCAACGGACATAAATATTCCTAGAAAATATTCCTATTCATGAAAATCACAAGTGAAATATATTGAGACACAGCTTAGCCTTTTGTTAATCACCCTGTCATCTCAGATTTTCAAAATATGCTTTACAGCCAAAGCTAGACAAGCATTTGTGTAAGTTTATCGATAGCCTAGCATAGCATTTTGTCCAGCTAGCAGCAGGTAACTTGGTCACGGAAATCAGAAAAGCAATCAAATTAAATCGTTTACCTTTGATGGGCTTTGGATGTTTTCACTCACGAGACTCCCAGTTAGATAGCCAATGTTCCTTTTTTCCCAAAATATTATTTTTGTAGGGGAAATAGCTCCGTTTGTTCTTCACGTTTGGCTGAGAAATCGCCCGGAAATTGCAGTCACGAAAACCCCGAAAAATATTCCAAATTATCTCCATAATATCGACAGAAACATGGCAAACGTTGTTTATAATCAATCCTCAAGGTGTTTTTCAAATATTTATTCGATAATATATCCACCGGGATAATTGTTTTTTCAGTAGGACCGATTGGAATAATGGCTACCTCTGTATTTTACGCGAGAATCACTCTGGGAGCCATCAGGTGACCAGTTGCGCAATGTAGCCGCTTACGGGTATTCTTCAACATAAATGCGTAAAACTACGTCACAATGCTGTAGACACCTTGGGGAATTCACTGCTCAATAGGGACGCATTGGAACGCAGCGCTTTCAAAACATGAGGCACTTCAGGATTGGATTTTTCTCTGCCTGCAATATCAGTTCTGTTATATGCACAGACAATATTTTTACAGTTTTGGAAACTTTAGAGTGTTTTCTATCCTAAGTTGTCAATTATATGCATATTCTAGCATCTTGTCCTGACAAAATATCCTGTTTACTACGGGAACGTTATTTTTCCAAAAATGAAAATACTGCCCCCTAGTCACAAAAGGTTATTAATGTACACTAGTGATTTTGTTTGTACCTCTTGTACCAGACATATCTTTCTCATTGAGTTAACCATCATGTCTAAATATGTGTTTGACAATTACAAAAGCAATGCTACATATATTATGGAATGAATAAATAAAGTAAAAAGCACAATTTACTGTCAGTTTAATATTTTATTTGTATTAATGTAAGATCATGCCAGCAGGGATTTCAATTATTCATAGTGTCAAAAAAGGATTGAATGTCATTTTTTATGTAAATCAAATGTCAGGAAGTGATGAAGGCCAGTCACTTAATATAGGTGCATTTCACAGTCACTATACACAGTATACATATGAATTGTCAGATATGAATAATCATTATCATTATCAATCATTAATTATTTCCTTTCAAAGATGACCAATGCCCTTACCTGATCTAAATTCACACCATACTGTGACTCCTTAGAGGAAAATAGAAAATAAAATGTTAATTTTTAATAAAGTCTTTCCTGTACATACAGTGATTTGATAGGGCTCATATCCTTGGTAGGAGGGAAACCAAAGCAGGAAAGGAACAGAGTCACAATGCCTCTCTATATCCTCAGCAGCTCCATCTAGAGGAGGGGAGAGGATACGGAGAGAGAAGAGAGGAGAGAGGAGAGAAGAGGAGAGAGTAGAGAAGAGGAGAGAGGAGACGAGCAATTAGAGAAGCAAGGAGAGGGGAGAGGATAGAGAAAAGAGCAGAGAGGGGAGAGGGGAGAGGAAAAAGGAGAAAGGAGAGAGTAGAGAAGAGGAGAGATGAGAGAAGCAAGGAGAGAGGGGAGAGAGGAGAGGAGAGAGAAGACAAGCGAGGGGAGAGGAGAGATCATGAGTCTAACCTGGGAACATGTGATTGTTATTTTCTTTACAAAACTAAGACGGCTTGGCATGTTTTCTTCATCTGTCAAGATGTATTTTTTGGATGCAGACATCCTCTGGCAGACCCGGGGTGTACAAGTTATTAAGGCATGTACGGACAGTACTTAGCCAAACCAATGGGGGTTTGGACCAGAAAGCGCTCAAGCCCCAAAACCAGGGTCCCCTCTCTCTTCTCTCTCCTCTCTGCCTGTCATTGTACATTTGGCTGTGGATAGGAAACCTGAGAGGGTAGATTTGGTTTGACTCCTCTAACACAGGAGTCTCAGATTACTGGATGCTAACCTACTCTTGTGGTCTAACTCAAACCCAAAGGATACACTTTTCATCTGTGTCTGTGTGGATTACTTACTCACCAGCTCTGGTAATGTACTGTCGTACAACTATGGTACTGTTCCATAGCCTCTTCAACAGAAACAACTTGCATTCCCATCACAATCATGTGTATAGAATGTTCCACCATTTGTACTAGAGTGAACTGAAAATGTTAAATGTCAGTGCAAGGAACAGATCCAGAATCCATAGGTATCCACTGGTATTTATTGCTAGAATTGAAATGGTCTGTAGCACTGCAAGCTGCCTCAGAACAGTAAAGCTGCTAATCAACCAGGACAGGCAGCTGACTCCTTGGTATAATACCCCACTGTTACCCCTGTAGGGTTCCACTAATAGTAGTCTGAGACAATCTGGCTCTGACAATCTGACAGTATGTCAGCATGTCTGTAGGGAGTATTATTCAGCTATGTAAATCAAATCGATCACATTTGTGAATAAGTTGCTCAGGTATCAACATGGTCACGTTAGAATGTCAAAATAGTACATTGTGGTTATATGATACCTGTGCGGAATATATAGTTATATCACCTATGCTGAATATATAGTTATATCTCCTATGCTGAATATATAGTTATATCACCTATGCTGAATATATAGTTATATCACCTATGCTGAATATATAGTTATATCACCTATGCTGAATATATAGTTATATCACCTATGCTGAATATATAGTTATATCACCTATGCTGAATATATAGTTATATCACCTATGCTGAATATAAGTTATATCACCTATGCTGAATATATAGTTATATCAACTATGCTGAATATATAGTTATATCACCTATGCTGAATATAAAGTTATATCACCTATGCTGAATATATAGTTATATCAACTATGCTGAATATATAGTTATATCACCTATGCTGAATATATAGTTATATCACCTATGCTGAATATATAGTTATATCAACTATGCTGAATATATAGTTATATCACCTATGCTGAATATATAGTTATATCAAGTATGCTGAATATATAGTTATATCACCTATGCTGAATATATAGTTATATCACCTATGCTGAATATATAGTTATATCACCTATGCTGAATATATTAGTTATATCACCTATGCTGAATATATAGTTATATCACCTATGCTGAATATATAGTTATATCTCCTATGCTGAATATATAGTTATATCACCTATGCTGAATATATAGTTATATCACCTATGCTGAATATATAGTTATATCACCTATGCTGAATATATAGTTATATCACCTATGCTGAATATATAGTTATATCACCTATGCTGAATATATAGTTATATCACCTATGCTGAATATATAGTTATATCACCTATGCTGAATATATAGTTATATCACCTATGCTGAATATATAGTTATATCACCTATGCTGAATATATAGTTATATCACCTATGCTGAATATATAGTTATATCACCTATGCTGAATATATAGTTATATCACCTATGCTGAATATATAGTTATATCACCTATGCTGAATATATAGTTATATCTCCTATGCTGAATATATAGTTATATCACCTATGCTGAATATATAGTTATATCACCTATGCTGAATATATAGTTATATCACCTATGCTGAATATATAGTTATATCACCTATGCTGAATATATAGTTATATCACCTATGCTGAATATATAGTTATATCACCTATGCTGAATATATAGTTATATCACCTATGCTGAATATATAGTTATATCACCTATGCTGAATATATAGTTATATCACCTATGCTGAATATATAGTTATATCAACTATGCTGAATATATAGTTATATCACCTATGCTGACGTACTACTTACAGTATATGTCTGCAGGTATATAGACAATCATCCTGATTCAATGATGTAATGTACAGTAAATCTGTACTTCCTGTGCAGTTTAGCATCCCTCTCCACTCCTCCTTATGATGGCCCTGTGATTAACCCATCATTCTGACATCCCCAGCAGACACACAGTGGGACAGGCTGAAGTACAAAGCCCCTCTTATTACAGCAAACCCCTCAGAATAGCCAACGGTGTGGATAAGGTAATGATTCAGTACCTGTTCCTTCACGGAGACACACACACACACACACACACACACACACACACACACACACACACACACACACACACACACACACACACACACACACACACACACACTTATCTCTCTCCCATTCCCCTTATCCAGCTGAATATGATGACTGGCTTTGAGAGTGACCTCCAGCAAAGGACAGGCCCTTGTTCTGCTCTCAGCACCCTCCCCTTCTCCTCCTCTCTTTCTTCCTCCCACCAAATGAATTTAAAAGAGTGTGACCTTGCTGTGGGTGTGGGAGAGAGATGAGCTACATCTTGTAACCGGCTGAAGAGGCCATTTGAAACCTGGTTAGTTAGGCTTTGAAAGGGCCGCGATTGCAGAGGAGATAAATGGAGGGGGTGTGAGGGGGCTTTTATTCTGAAAATTAAAATGCCTCCTGATGGAAATATGTGGGCGATGGTGGTGAGCATATCTCACCTCAGGATGCTTATCAGTGAGCACACCTGTAACAAAGACAGGGGGGGGGGAGTCCTCCCTGAATCCATTCATGTCTGTTGGTAAACCTGGACCTCTGCATTCCCCAGCCCTACATGGCTGTATGGTGGGTGTAGGTCATCTATCAACTTTAGGGGTTTTTCCAAACAACATTCTCTCAATAACAGGATTTTAATTAATTAATTCCATGGTTACAAAAATCCCCCCTCTTTCAAACAGACACTGTCTCCAAAACACGCACAAATGAGCAAACAAGCAGTTTCTTTCTGCAGCTCTCCACCATTCCACTCTACTCTGCACTCTGTTAGAAGGAACCCATCCAAACAAGCAGTTTCTTTCTGCAGCTCTCCACCATTCCACTCTACTCTGCACTCTGTTAGAAGGAACCCATCCAAACAAGCAGTTTCTTTCTGCAGCTCTCCACCATTCCACTCTACTCTGCACTCTGTTAGAAGGAACCCATCCAAACAAGCAGTTTCTTTCTGCAGCTCTCCACCATTCCACTCTACTCTGCACTCTGTTAGAAGGAACCCATCCAAACAAGCAGTTTCTTTCTGCAGCTCGCTCCACCATTCCACTCCACTCTGCACTCTGTTAGAAGGAACCCATCCAAACAAGCAGTTTCTTTCTGCAGCTCTCCACCATTCCACTCTACTCTGCACTCTGTTAGAAGGAACCCATCCAAACAAGCAGTTTCTTTCTGCAGCTCTCCACCATTCCACTCTACTCTGCACTCTGTTAGAAGGAACCCATCCAAACAAGCAGTTTCTTTCTGCAGCTCTCCACCATTCCACTCTACTCTGCACTCTGTTAGAAGGAACCCATCCAAACAAGCAGTTTCTTTCTGCAGCTCGCTCCACCATTCCACTCTACTCTACTCTGCACTCTGTTAGAAGGAACCCATCCAAACAAGCAGTTTCTTTCTGCAGCTCGCTCCACCATTCCACTCCACTCTGCACTCTGTTAGAAGGAACCCATCCAAACAAGCAGTTTCTTTCTGCAGCTCACTCCACCATTCCACTCTACTCTGCACTCTGTTAGAAGGAACCCATCCAAACAAGCAGTTTCTTTCTGCAGCTCACTCCACCATTCCACTCTACTCTGCACTCTGTTAGAAGGAACCCATCCAAACAAGCAGTTTCTTTCTGCAGCTCTCCACCATTCCACTCTACTCTGCACTCTGTTAGAAGGAACCCATCCAAACAAGCAGTTTCTTTCTGCAGCTCGCTCCACCATTCCACTCCACTCTGCACTCTGTTAGAAGGAACCCATCCAAACAAGCAGTTTCTTTCTGCAGCTCTCCACCATTCCACTCTACTCTGCACTCTGTTAGAAGGAACCCATCCAAACAAGCAGTTTCTTTCTGCAGCTCTCCACCATTCCACTCTACTCTGCACTCTGTTAGAAGGAACCCATCCAAACAAGCAGTTTCTTTCTGCAGCTCTCCACCATTCCACTCTACTCTGCACTCTGTTAGAAGGAACCCATCCAAACAAGCAGTTTCTTTCTGCAGCTCGCTCCACCATTCCACTCTACTCTGCACTCTGTTAGAAGGAACCCATCCAAACAAGCAGTTTCTTTCTGCAGCTCGCTCCACCATTCCACTCTACTCTGCACTCTGTTAGAAGGAACCCATCCAAACAAGCAGTTTCTTTCTGCAGCTCACTCCACCATTCCACTCTACTCTGCACTCTGTTAGAAGGAACCCATCCAAACAAGCAGTTTCTTTCTGCAGCTCGCTCCACCATTCCACTCTACTCTGCACTCTGTTAGAAGGAACCCATCCAAACAAGCAGTTTCCTTCTGCAGCTCTCTCCACCATTCCACTCTACTCTGCACTCTGTTAGAAGGAACCCATCCAAACAAGCAGTTTCTTTCTGCAGCTCTCCACCATTCCACTCTACTCTGCACTCTGTTAGAAGGAACCCATCCAAACAAGCAGTTTCTTTCTGCAGCTCGCTCCACCATTCCACTCCACTCTGCACTCTGTTAGAAGGAACCCATCCAAACAAGCAGTTTCTTTCTGCAGCTCGCTCCACCATTCCACTCTACTCTGCACTCTGTTAGAAGGAACCCATCCAAACAAGCAGTTCCTTTCTGCAGCTCTCTCCACCATTCCACTCTACTCTGCACTCTGTTAGAAGGAACCCATCCAAATAAGCAGTTTCTTTCTGCAGCTCTCCACCATTCCACTCTACTCTGCACTCTGTTAGAAGGAACCCATCCAAACAAGCAGTTTCTTTCTGCAGCTCTCTCCACCATTCCACTCCACTCTACTCTGCACTCTGTTAGAAGGAACCCATCCAAACAAGCAGTTTCTTTCTGCAGCTCTCCACCATTCCACTCTACTCTGCACTCTGTTAGAAGGAACCCATCCAAACAAGCAGTTACTTTCTGCAGCTCTCCACCATTCCACTCCACTCTGCACTCTGTTAGAAGGAACCCATCCAAACAAGCAGTTTCTTTCTGCAGCTCTCCACCATTCCACTCTACTCTGCACTCTGTTAGAAGGAACCCATCCAAACAAGCAGTTTCTTTCTGCAGCTCTCCACCATTCCACTCCACTCTGCACTCTGTTAGAAGGAACCCATCCAAACAAGCAGTTTCTTTCTGCAGCTCGCTCCACCATTCCACTCCACTCTGCACTCTGTTAGAAGGAACCCATCCAAACAAGCAGTTTCTTTCTGCAGCTCTCCACCATTCCACTCTACTCTGCACTCTGTTAGAAGGAACCCATCCAAACAAGCAGTTTCTTTCTGCAGCTCGCTCCACCATTCCACTCCACTCTGCACTCTGTTAGAAGGAACCCATCCAAACAAGCAGTTTCTTTCTGCAGCTCTCCACCATTCCACTCTACTCTGCACTCTGTTAGAAGGAACCCATCCAAATAAGCAGTTTCTTTCTGCAGCTCTCCACCATTCCACTCTACTCTACACTCTGTTAGAAGGAACCCATCCAAACAAGCAGTTTCTTTCTGCAGCTCTCCACCATTCCACTCCACTCTGCACTCTGTTAGAAGGAACCCATCCAAACAAGCAGTTTCTTTCTGCAGCTCGCTCCACCATTCCACTCCACTCTGCACTCTGTTAGAAGGAACCCATCCAAACAAGCAGTTTCTTTCTGCAGCTCTCCACCATTCCACTCTACTCTGCACTCTGTTAGAAGGAACCCATCCAAACAAGCAGTTTCTTTCTGCAGCTCGCTCCACCATTCCACTCCACTCTGCACTCTGTTAGAAGGAACCCATCCAAACAAGCAGTTTCTTTCTGCAGCTCGCTCCACCATTCCACTCCACTCTGCACTCTGTTAGAAGGAACCCATCCAAACAAGCAGTTTCTTTCTGCAGCTCTCCACCATTCCACTCTACTCTGCACTCTGTTAGAAGGAACCCATCCAAATAAGCAGTTTCTTTCTGCAGCTCTCCACCATTCCACTCTACTCTGCACTCTGTTAGAAGGAACCCATCCAAACAAGCAGTTTCTTTCTGCAGCTCACTCCACCATTCCACTCTACTCTACTCTGCACTCTGTTAGAAGGAACCCATCCAAACAAGCAGTTTCTTTCTGCAGCTCTCCACCATTCCACTCTACTCTACTCTGCACTCTGTTAGAAGGAACCCATCCAAACAAGCAGTTTCTTTCTGCAGCTCTCCACCATTCCACTCCACTCTACTCTGCACTCTGTTAGAAGGAACCCATCCAAACAAGCAGTTTCTTTCTGCAGCTCTCCACCATTCCACTCTACTCTACTCTGCACTCTGTTAGAAGGAACCCATCCAAACAAGCAGTTTCTTTCTGCAGCTCTCCACCATTCCACTCCACTCTACTCTGCACTCTGTTAGAAGGAACCCATCCAAACAAGCAGTTTCTTTCTGCAGCTCTCCACCATTCCACTCTACTCTGCACTCTGTTAGAAGGAACCCATCCAAACAAGCAGTTCCTTTCTGCAGCTCGCTCCACCATTCCACTCCACTCTACTCTGCACTCTGTTAGAAGGAACCCATCCAAACAAGCAGTTTCTTTCTGCAGCTCTCCACCATTCCACTCAACTCTGCACTCTGTTAGAAGCAACCCATCCAAACAAGCAGTTTCTTTCTGCAGCTCGCTCCACCATTCCACTCTACTCTGCACTCTGTTAGAAGGAACCCATCCAAACAAGCAGTTTCTTTCTGCAGCTCTCCACCATTCCACTCCACTCTACTCTGCACTCTGTTAGAAGGAACCCATCCAAACAAGCAGTTTCTTTCTGCAGCTCTCCACCATTCCACTCTACTCTGCACTCTGTTAGAAGGAACCCATCCAAACAAGCAGTTTCTTTCTGCAGCTCTCCACCATTCCACTCTACTCTGCACTCTGTTAGAAGGAACCCATCCAAACAAGCAGTTTCTTTCTGCAGCTCTCCACCATTCCACTCCACTCTGCACTCTGTTAGAAGGAACCCATCCAAACAAGCAGTTTCTTTCTGCAGCTCGCTCCACCATTCCACTCTACTCTGCACTCTGTTAGAAGGAACCCATCCAAACAAGCAGTTTCTTTCTGCAGCTCTCCACCATTCCACTCCACTCTGCACTCTGTTAGAAGGAACCCATCCAAACAAGCAGTTTCTTTCTGCAGCTCGCTCCACCATTCCACTCCACTCTGCACTCTGTTAGAAGGAACCCATCCAAACAAGCAGTTTCTTTCTGCAGCTCTCCACCATTCCACTCTACTCTGCACTCTGTTAGAAGGAACCCATCCAAACAAGCAGTTTCTTTCTGCAGCTCTCCACCATTCCACTCCACTCTACTCTGCACTCTGTTAGAAGGAACCCATCCAAACAAGCAGTTTCTTTCTGCAGCTCGCTCCACCATTCCACTCCACTCTGCACTCTGTTAGAAGGAACCCATCCAAACAAGCAGTTTCTTTCTGCAGCTCGCTCCACCATTCCACTCCACTCTGCACTCTGTTAGAAGGAACCCATCCAAACAAGCAGTTTCTTTCTGCAGCTCTCCACCATTCCACTCTACTCTGCACTCTGTTAGAAGGAACCCATCCAAACAAGCAGTTTCTTTCTGCAGCTCTCCACCATTCCACTCTACTCTGCACTCTGTTAGAAGGAACCCATCCAAACAAAAGCTGGCATCTCCCGTTCGTCTGCACAAATGTTTGTCTAATGTAAAACCACCGTATAGGAGAATCTAATTAGGGGTTTCAAGCTGCATGCAGCCGGCTGAAAAATCTCAACAAACTGTCATCAAATTGAGATCGTTTTCAATCAGTGCGGAGAGAAGAAAAGAAAAGACAGAGTTTGCATCCCAAATGGCACCCTATTCCCTTTATAGTGCACTACCCATAGGCTCTGGTCACTAAATAGGAAATAGGGTGCCATTTGGGACTTAGCCATAGTCTGCTGGAGACTGGCTGCCTGGAGACTCCACTACCAGCAGCCAGCCAGAGAGAGAGATCCGAGCTGGGCCAATTAGCAACCAAGGTGAAGCCACTCATTGTCGTCAAAGAGGCTACACTAGCCATGCATGTCAGAGCCTCATACACTCCCCTCCCCGGCTTTAAGAGTATCCTGTGTCCCGTTCCTAATTAGGGTCGGAATGCAGTGCACTGCAGCATAGCGACGGAGGCTAGCTACCACAATAATGCCTTCTATGACACATGTAGAAAAAGAGACGAGGCTGAAAAGAAAAGTGGAAGGGACGGTGGCTAAAGTCTACACACACTGCGCACAGCACAGGCTCCATAGTTAAGGAAGGCTTGGTTAGAGCTTGCTAGTAGGGGCTCTGCACACAGCACAGGCTCCATAGTTAAGGCTTGGTTAGAGCTAGCTAGTAGGGGCTCTGCACACAGCACAGGCTCCATAGTTAAGGCTTGGTTAGAGCTAGCTAGTAGGGGCTCTGCACACAGCACAGGCTCCATAGTTAAGGCTTGGTTAGAGCTAGCTAGTAGGGGCTCTGCACACAGCACAGGCTCCATAGCTAAGGCTTGGTTAGAGCTAGTTAGTAGGGGCTCTGCACACAGCACAGGCTCCATAGCTAAGGCTTGGTTAGAGCTAGCTAGTAGGGGCTCTGCACACAGCACAGTCTTCATAGTTAAGGCTTGGTTAGAGCTAGCTAGTAGGGGCTCTGCACACAGCACAGGATCCATGGTTAAGGCTTGGTTAGAGCTAGCTAGTAGGGGCTCTGCACACAGCACAGTCTCCATAGTTAAGGCTTGGTTAGAGCTAGCTAGTAGGGGCTCTGCACACAGCACAGGATCCATGGTTAAGGCTTGGTTAGAGCTAGCTAGTAGGACTTTCTGGTTAGGTGGAACGCCTGGTGATTGAAACCCAAAGAAAGGAAAGGTCAGTCTGACCCCAGTGTGAGGTCAGTGTCAGACTCATTAAAGACTTATCTGGAGAGAGAGCAGGGGGGGGGGGGCTGTGGCTAACAGCCCAGGATTAAGGTGAGGTGTACCACCTCTGAGAGGCCACAGAAACACAGATTAGACCCCCAGACCTACAGCAATAGGAGGAATAGCACTTGAAAGGCAGGGGCAAACACAGGGCAAGCAGAGGAGCGAGAGAAGAGAGGGAAACAGAGCATTTTCAAACTAACAGCTACCCTGGAGTAGACTTGTCGGTCGGTGAATGGTTAGGTGGGGGAACTGAGGGGAAGAAAGAATAGAAGAATGCAGGCAGTGGGTTTTTTGTTCAATCTTAAAGCCAAGATTTGCCTTGCAGAAACAACAACAACAATAGCAGGGCAGGTTATCCTCTAGAAGTCACACAATGAGCTCAAGGGTTCCTCATAACATCTCATTATAGTTAATGAGTGCAGTGTGTTGACAATGTGTATCTCTATAGAGCTAGCAGTGTTTACCCTTCTCCGTCAGCACACCCTGAAACAAAGAGAGGCTTGTTTAGCCATGGGCTGCATCTCTTCCACATGGTGGATCACGGGCTAGATCCATCTAATAGCCTGGAAAACCATGGGCCTCTTAGTGATATGGCTCAGTTCCTCCCATTTAGCCTGCCAACGTACCTACCAATGCATCCCCAAATAGGCTACAGTGCTTTACAAATGGTAGAACTATCCAAATGGATCTAAATGGTTCAAAAGTTTTATAGCAATAAAATAATTGAAATTGCTATACTTACCATTATACAAAGTTTTGTTATTTGTAATAAAAAATAAAATGATTCCTGTATTTACATATACCACTTCCTATCGGTAATGCTGACACCTTTTCAAGTGTTGTTATATAGCTTAGGTCTGTATAAACAACCGTTTAACCAGTCTGTCTTCATAGGCTAGGTGCAGGTGAACCCAATCAATTGTAGTAGCTAACACTTCTAGAGCACAGGCTCTTCACAGTCCACACCTGTATGTTCTGGGAAATCATGGACACACTCAGTGACAATTGGGAAAACATGTAACTCAATAGATATGCTCTTTCTGCTGCACCTGGCCATCATCTGGACATTATCAGGACATTATTTGGACATCATCTGGCCATCATCTGGACATTATCTGGACATCATCTTGACATTATCTGGTCATCATCTGGCTATGATATGGCTGTCATCTGGATATCATCTGGACATCATCTGGCTATCATTTGGCTATCATCTGGACATCATCTGAACATCATCTGGCTATCATTTGGCTATCATTTGACTATCATTTGACTATCATCTGGCTATCATTTGGCTATCATCTGGCTATCATCTGGACATCATCTGGCTATCATCTGACTATCATTTGGCTATCATTTGGCTATCATCTGACTATCATCTGGACATCATTTGGCTATCATCTGACTATCATTTGGCTATCATTTGGCTATCATCTGGACATCATCTGGCTATCATTTGGCTATCATCTGGACATCATCTGGCTATCATTTGACTATCATCTGGACATCATCTGGCTATCATTTGGCTATCATCTGGACATCATCTGGCTATCATTTGGCTATCATCTGGACATTATCTGGACATAATCTGGACATAATCTGGACATCATCTGGACATCATCTGGACATCATCTGGCTATCATTTGGCTATCATCTGGACATCATTTGACTATCATCTGGACATCATCTGGACATCATTTGACTATCATTTGGCTATCATCTGGACATCATCTGGACATCATCTGGCTATCATTTGGCTATCATCTGGACATCATCTGGACATCATCTGGCTATCATTTGGCTATCATCTGGACATCATTTGGCTATCATCTGGACATCATCTGGCCATTATCTGGACATCATCTGGACATCATTTGGCTATCACCTGGACATCATTTGGCTATCATCTGGACATCATCTGGACATCATCTGGCTATCATTTGGCTATCATCTGGACATTATCTGGACATCATCTGGCTATCATCTGGACATCATTTGGCTATCATCTGGACAGCATCTGGCTATCATTTGGCTATCATCTGGACATTATCTGGACATCATCTGGCTATCATTTGGCTATCATCTGGACATTATCTGGACATCATCTGGCTATCATTTGGCTATCATCTGGACATTATCTGGACATCATCTGGTCATCATCTGGACATCATCTGGCTATCATTTGGCTATCATCTGGACATTATCTGGACATCATCTGGACATCATCTGGACATCATCTGGCTATCATTTGGCTATCATCTGGACATTATCTGGCCATTATCTGTTTGTTTCTTTGTTTTCACTTTATGTTTGTCTGTTTAATTCTCTAAACCTAGCTATTACTTTACTGCAATTCAAAACACATAGAGTTTTTACAAAAATATCTGTTTTTTTTGTAGTTTGAAATATTTTCATAATTTACTCAAGATTCATCAGAGGTTTTGAAATGTCACTCAAAGCTAACTGTCATATCACCATCAGTGTAACAGCTCGATAAAACACATCACTGACTCCAGAAATAATGACAACCATAAGAGATTAGAGAGAGCACCAATATTATAACTGCATGGTTCTGGACCATATCCTCTCATCTCAATCAGTATGTGAGGCAGCATGGCAGCATAGAGTGGAGTAGCTAGCACAGACTACGAGGGGTGCTGTACTAGTGATTGAGTCCTGTACTGAGAGAGACAGAGCGAGAGATCTGATATCTAGTGAGGTAGGTAGGTATGGCACCGCTGAGCCCTCTGTGCACACAGGGCATGAAATACGGAGCCGTGAAATAACATTTTATTTACAAAGGGCCCACTGGGCACAACGATGGCATGCCAGGGCTGCCTGCTGCCAATACTGAGCTACTGAGCCCTCACTTATAATTCACTTGAGTGCATTACCACATTACACAACCTGCAAATCCAGAATGGGACGGGGAGGGTTTGAGAGAAGGAGAGGGAAATAGCTAGTCATACTGGGTTAGTAGAAGTTGATAGTTGATGGTTGGAGAGACCTGTAGGACAGAGCAGACAGGATCTACTGATAGCTACAGTAAGAGGGCTATAGCCTCAGTTCGACCATGGGATATAAGGGGAGGGTTAGAGAGGGGTAATGCTGAGAACCACATACATTACCTTTGATGAAAAACATTTTGAAGGGTCAGCCATTTCAAGCCTTCACCCCCCTCTCTCTCTCTCTCTCTCCCTGACACTCACTATCTATATCTCTCTTTCTCAATCTTAATCCCTCTTTCTTTCTCTCTCTTTCTCTCTCTTGCTCTCATTGTCTGCAGCAATACCAACATTGTTGCCCCATCTGTCTGTCCGTCAGGTCCATCAGGGAGGAGCAGGACAGTATTCATGGAGGAATGTGAGGCATGCAGACCACAATTCCCATCCACTCCTCTTAAATCAATGGTGACTTTAGCCAGGCCCTCGCTGGATCAAAATCAACGGTGACTTTAGCCAGGCTCTCGCTGGATCAAAATCAATGGTGCCTTTAGCCAGGCCCTCGTGGATCAAAATCAATGGTGCCTTTAGCCAGGCTCTCACTGGATCAAAATCAATGGTGCCTTTAGCCAGGCTCTCACTGGATCAAAATCAATGGTGACTTTAGCCAGGCCCTCGTTGGATCAATATCAATGGTGCCTTTAGCCAGGCCCTCGTTGGATCAAAATCAATGGTGACTTTAGCCAGGCCCTCGCTGGATCAAAATCAATGGGGACTTTAGCCAGGCCCTCGCTGGATCAAAATCAATGGTGACTTTAGCCAGACCCTCACTGGATCAAAATCAATGGTGACTTTAGCTAGGCTCTCACTGGATCAAAATCAATGGTGACTTTAGCCAGGCTCTCGCTGGATCAAAATCAACAGTGACTTTAGCCAGGCCCTCGTTGGATCAAAATCAATGGTGACTTTAGCCAGGCCCTCGCTGGATCAAAATCAATGGTGCCTTTAGCCAGGCTCTCGTTGGATCAAAATCAATGGTGCCTTTAGCCAGGCCCTCGCTGGATCAAAATCAATGGTGCCTTTAGCCAGGCCCTCGTTGGGTCAAAATCAATGGTGACTTTAGCCAGGCCCTCACTGCATCAAAATCAATGGTGACTTCAGCCAGGCCCTCGTTGGATCAAAGTCAATGATGACTTTAGCCAGGCCCTCGCTGGATCAAAATCAATGGGGACTTTAGCCAGGTCCTCGCTGGATCAAAATCGATGGTGACTTTAGCCAGGCCCTCGTTGGGTCAAAATCAATGGTGACTTTAGCCAGGCCCTCACTGCATCAAAATCAATGGTGACTTCAGCCAGGCCCTCGTTGGATCAAAGTCAATGATGACTTTAGCCAGGCCCTCGCTGGATCAAAATCAATGGGGACTTTAGCCAGGCCCTCGCTGGATCAAAATCAATGGGGACTTTAGCCAGGCCCTCGCTGGATCAAAATCAATGGTGACTTTAGCCAGGCCCTCGCTGGATCAAAATCAATGGGGACTTTAGCCAGGCCCTCGCTGGATCAAAATCAATGGTGACTTTAGCCAGGCCCTCGCTGGATCAAAATCAACAGTGACTTTAGCCAGGCCCTCACTGCATCAAAATCAATGGTGACTTCAGCCAGGCCCTCGTTGGATCAAAGTCAATGATGACTTTAGCCAGGCCCTCGCTGGATCAAAATCAATGGGGACTTTAGCCAGGCCCTCGCTGGATCAAAATCAATGGGGACTTTAGCCAGGCCCTCGCTGGATCAAAATCAATGATGACTTTAGCCAGGCCCTCGCTGGATCAAAATCAATGGGGACTTTAGCCAGGCCCTCGCTGGATCAAAATCAATGATGACTTTAGCCAGGCCCTCGCTGGATCAAAATCAATGGGGACTTTAGCCAGGCCCTCGCTGGATCAAAATCAATGGTGACTTTAGCCAGGCTCTCGCTGGATCAAAATCAACAGTGACTTTAGCCAGGCCCTCGCTGGATCAAAATCAATGATGACTTTAGCCAGACCCTCGTTGGATCAAAATCAATGCACAGTATTTCAGCAAGCATTGCAAGGGGAAAAAATATATAATTGTATGAACTGCATACCAAACATTAAATCTTGTGGAGTGACAGCGGTATATGGAAGAGTGAATCTCTCTCCATGGCCAGGCCACGTTAGAGGGAGATTGAAATGTCAGTACATAGCACAAGCCCAGAGGTATGTGTGTACATTCCAGAACCTCCCAAACATGATTTGTGTGCTACTGACAAGTACTACTACAATGGCCAGAATATTAGTAGTCTTAAAGTAAATAAATATGCAGTATACTGTATTCATATTCTGAATACATTGAATAGACAAGTATGGAAAAATACATGATGCTTTTCAATTCATAGTCATTGTCTCTGTGGACTGACAGGTTGTCTGAATAATCTTCCCTTTCTGCACGTGTGAAGACGTCACCAACTGTTCATAACAGATAAAGGGTGAGAGGAATCACCTCATTTATTTACTGTTGTGAATTACCATCCACCCATTTAACCTATCGTTGATTTGTCTGTCTAAATAGATTTAAACGTCATTATAAAAAAGTTACATCCTGGAAAATGATTTGTCAAAAAACTGATATAGAAGAGGTTCAGAATGCTGTCATTTAAAGGACGAACACGTGCGCATCTCAGGAAAGTACCTTCTAAGGCCTTTTTATCTCCTGCCATGTTGTGCTGACCAATCTGTTAGAGAAAACACAAAGAAATGAACACATTATAATGTAGACACAGACAGGTTTTAGCAGGAAAAGGAGATATGCATACGTACATTCAAATATGGCCCGACAGACACATGCTTGCATGCATATACTGTAGGCTCTCGATACACATCCACAAAATGATAAACAAATAAAAATGAGGAATACCAGACACACATGCTTGCATGCATATACTGTAGGCTCTCGATACACATCCACAAAATGATAAACAAATAAAAATGAGGAATACCAGACACACACTCTACTTCATAGAATTCCACTCAGCTATATCATAAATAAATTAGGCCAAAATTATATTTCCCTATTAGTTCATTTGCCTTTTTTCTCTCTTTTGAATAATGAATGTTTTATGAAATAGCCAGGAGAATTATAATTTCCTCTATTAACTCTACACATTTTTTTAAGCCTACATTTACATTTCTCAATTGTTCTTATATCTAATATTAAAATATTTAATCATCGAGCAGAGAGAAAAACAACAAAAGTCTTTCAGTTCAAAGACCTATTAGATTTGAATCTGCTTCCCATATATTCAAAACAGCAACAACATAGAAGTAAAGCAAAGCTTTTCAACCTGCTTCCCAAAGACAATGAGTAGAAAAACACAGTGATTTTTTAACAGACATTTTTATGGTAAATAAGTGTATTTTCTCCTTCTCACAGCTTTATAATAAATTTATGCAAAACTCCATTAGAGCAGAACAGCCCACAGACACCCAGCGCTCACACACACCCCACTCCACAACAAGAAAAAAACAAGCTACCGGCATCGCTTTCAATGAGAGCTCTGCCTTTCAAAACTGCTTTGGTGTCCTACAAAATTACCATATGTGAGGGTATTTACCACTCTACAACATTTCTGTGTGTTTTTATGAAAGTTCAGTCTGTCCCTGTGATGAACAAAATGAAATGCCTGCCTTACTTGTTGCATGCAATTAGGCCCCTGCAAAAGACAGCGAGGGCAGTTTAACATTTCATAGGGCTGTAATTATTCTTTAACTGTTAGAAAGTGCTGTCCCTCAGGAGCCAATTACTTGAAAAGCGCTCATCACACAAGATATATACAAACAAATCCTTCAAGCACAAAGTAAATGTTGAAACATTAAAAGGGATGAGAACAGGAAGCCATACCAATCAGTTTGGTGGGAGCTAATTACTAATAAGAGAAGCAGCCCCGTTGTGTTAGATAATTATGACACCAGCACCTCAAACGAGAGAGCCCCTGGCTGGCTGTAATATGGGTCTGATGATCAGGGAGGAGAAGGGTGAGAGGAGGGGAGAGAACCATGAGGATGGGGTCTAGACAGGGTATCAATGGTATTACTACAGTAACCATAATCATCCTCAGCCATCATTTCAACCTAACGCTCTCAGTCTCTCTCTCTGTCACGATCGTGGACCAAGATGCAGCGTGGTATGTTTCCATCCTTTATTTTGGAATAGAAAACTTTAAAAGAACAAAAGAACAAAACGAACAAACGAAACGTGACGCTAATATAATGCTCACAGGCAACTATAACTATCCCACAAAGCACAATGGGAAATGGCTACCTAAATAAGATCCCCAATCAGAGACAACGATAAACAGCTGCCTCTGATTGGGAACCATACTAGGCCAACATAGAAATATAATTCACCTAGATAACCCACCCTTAAATCACACCCGACCTAACCAACATAGAGAATAAAATCTCTCTCTCTCTCTCTCTCTCTCTCTCTCTCTCTCTCTCTCTCTCTCTCTCTCTCTCTCTCTCTCTCTCTCTCTCTCTCTCTCTCTCTCTCTCTCTCTCTCTCTCTCTCTCTCTCTCTCTCTCTCTCTCTCTCTCTCTCTCTCTCTCTCTCTCTCTCTCTCTCTCTCTCTCTCTCTCTCTCTCTCTCTCTCTCTCTCTCTCTCTCTCTCTCTCTCTCTCTCTCTCTCTCCATCTCTCTCTCGATCTCCTCTCTCTCTCTCTCTGTGATGTTGTTGTTTCCATGTCTCATCGATCTCCACTAGTCTTGTCTTTATGTCCTGCTGTGTTCTGCTGCTTTCTAAATGTGTGTTAATGCCTGGCGAACATCAGCCCCATCCAATGATAGTAACACTGTGAATGTTATTTATTTCTTCTCATGCAAACACTTGTACTAAACGACTCCTACTACCCACCACTGAAGAGCTCTGTGCCAAGCACAGATTGATTGAGAGTTGTGTTAGAGGAGTAGCGGACCTGCTAGCTGGCTGAAGTAGTGGTATAGTAGGCCTATGGGAGATGCCTGGGAGAAGAGACAGGATCCCACAGTCACGATGCTCCAACCAGCCCATTCCAAATAAACACTAGGCCAGCCCCAGCTTTCCACAAACAATCATTTCACAGGAATTTCATGTTATATCCACTTTCACTCCCTAAACTAGTACGTCCTGGGCCTCTCTCTCCCTCTTTTTGTTTCTTTCTCTTTCTCTCTCTTTCTCCCTCTCTCTCCCTCCCTCTCTCTCTCTTTCTTTCTCTCTCTCTCTCTCTCTCTCTCTCTCTCTCTCTCTCTCTCTCTCTCTTTCTCTCTCTCTCTTTCTTTCTCTAGTCTCTCTCTCTCTCTCTCTCTCTCTCTCTCTCTCTCTCTCTCTCTCTCTCTCCTCTCTCTCTCTCTTTCTCTCTCCCCCTCCCTCTCCCTTTCTTTCCTCACTCTCTTTTTCTTCTCTCTTTCCCTCTCTCTCTTTTCTCTCTCTCTCTCTTTCTCTCTTCCCTCCCTCTCTCTCTCTCTCTCTCTCTCTCTCTCTCTCTCTCTTTCTCTCTCTCTCTCTCTTCTCTCTCTCTCTTTCTCACTCTCACACATAAAAACCAACAACATTACTCAGCTTTGCATGTCTCCCTTGTTCCATTTGCTGAGTGCTAACAGCCATATACCTCAGCCTGTCCTCTGTTCTACTCCCCCACCCCCACACTCAGGATGGGGTAATCAAAATGGCCATACCTGCCCGATACCTGAGAGGGCTTTTATTTTTTTATAAAGGATCAGCAAAACCGCTGTGTCCTCTGTGTTTCCAACCACACACACACACACACACACACACACACACACACACACACACACACACACACACACACACACACACACACACACACACCACAAGGCTGCTACGCCTTGTTCTATTGTCCTTGAGATTATATTGTAGCTGCATCTCCAGAGCCCCAGCCATAACCTCAAAATCCTATTTAGACAAATTAACATTGGTCTCCCGTCGCAGCGCTGCCAACCCTTTCTGATGTAATATAGGAGATGGATTGCTTTGGAAATCATTATCGGATGTACCGGGCTATCTACTGTCATGTTGCCTCGGTACAACTGAACAGACTAAATGCTATGTGCTGCTCATATTAACAGAGGAAGTTTAGAGCTGCCCAGTTATGCCTTCATAAAATCATAAGTGGACACGAATGTTATTGATGCTGAAATAATGTGTGCTTGTGTTTCCTTAGTTAAGCCTATTGCATCACTCTGGTTTTCCCACAGACACACACACACCACATACAGGAGGGTCTTTTCCCAAACGCCATAACTGTTGTCTGTGTGGTTCAGTGTGAGGCTGACTGAGAGAGAAACAAAGCTGTCTAAACCCCATTTGGTTTAGAGGCAGCCCATATGGAAACTTACCAACTAGTGCTAATGCAGCTAATAGGATGTTCCACTCTAAATAGGAGCTCATGTTAATACCAAGATTTTCATTCATGCTGGAAATTGTAGTTTTAAATTACAGTTTAATGCTTCAGATTATTTATAAAAAGCCCCCCAAAAAACCTTCACAGCAACACAGAAATTACTACAGCAACTGAACAGAGCCCCAGCTTCTCATTGTCAGCCAATTACTATGCAATCTCTTTCTTATGACTGAATAGCTCACTGTTAGCAAATAATGAAAAGGCAATTATGGCAAAGCTGTGTTCATATTACCCTCTTCATTTTATGCGGGCTGTAATTATTGTCAATCCTAGAGGCTTACTCTACCATGTAAGAGGCAGCAGGGAAGGAGATGGAGTGGGCTGGTGCATGGCAAATTGGAAATGTCACAGCTACCTTTTTATCAGCAACACTAGACCTCTATACACACACGCACGGGGGCGCACCCACACACACTTACGACGATGCGCGTACACATGCAGGAGTGCGCACACACGCATGTACATACACACGTGCAAGCAAGCGCACCAACACACACACGCCATACACATGCACCTGCCAAAACACTCCTGGACCCAGGGATCTACTGTAAACATATATTCACACAGAACCCCCCACACACATACACAAACAGACACACACCACCATCATATATTCACACTAACAAAATTGTGTGTGTTTTGCAGTCTTCACCTCAAGCTGTTGCCATAACTGAGGTATAGCACTAACGGCTAAAAAAGAGAAGAAGATGGAGAGAAGGCGGGGAAAAAAATCACACATTGCTTTTGTTCTTTTTACCCTCCTGAAAAAAACAATGATTCCCAGAAGACTCCTGCATGGGTTTCTTTCTGTGCCAGTGTCGTCTAGAAGCAAAGTGGTGGAAATATTCCTTTTGCCGTGGTCCCTCATTAGCTGTCTCCATGCTGTTCAGTAATGGGGAGTGGCACATAAATGATTCCCTTTATAGGGTTTGATGTGCCACACTGAGCGGACCAGAGCCCAGTATGGACAAGCCCTCCACAGATGGAGAGAACAGGAGGAGAGCTGGAAGAGAGAGAGACCGTGTGACATGCATGACAAGTGGTTCGCGGGCGCACGCTAATTCTAATGGGTGCTGGTGACCCTTAAAAACACATTTAATCAATGTTTCTCTAAGTGCCACTAGCAGAGGTACTGCACATCATTAGAGCTGCATATCAATAACTGCCATGCATAGGAACAACCACAAGGGCAGCTCTTCGCATATAATAACACTGAAGTAGCTCATCTGCTAGCTATACGTATAGCTAACGAGAAAGATTTACGGTAGGGAGGGAGTACAGAGAGGAAGATCTTCTGTCGATACTGTAGCAGACAAATCAAAGTGAATAAACAATGTCATGATGGTAGCACACCTAGACAGGAAGCATTACGAACACCTAGACAGGAGGCAGGAGTACTAACACGATGCTGACAGGAGACGATTCAAGGTCAGCCTTTCAGCCCACTAACAGCACCGTTTCAGGTGTTACATGTTAAATAAGAGTAGACGTTGGTGTATCTACCTGGCATACAGCACCTTTAGAATCATTTTTTAGAAGTTAGATATTTTCCCCATATCGCTCATTTTTTTGTCTTTCTTTTTGTCCAACAGAAGCTGCTTGCTGCTCCTTTTGTGTTCAACAAGATTTCTTGAAAGTGCACGTGAGGGAAAAGTGCATTTGTTAAGAAAAGGCGTTGCACTGCTACTCACAACACTGCCGAGCTGCCGAATGTGCTTTTCAAATAGGTAGTGAAGGATGTCACAACCATATTACTTCCTCTAACATAATAGCATCGTCTACCAGACTCAACACAAAAGAGAAGGCTGAGAAACATCACAGGATCCGGGAAGAAAAAAGCCTTCTTTTAACTTTCAAAACTCCTTAAGTTCTCTGAGCACACAGACACACAGACATCCGTGAGCCGCCAGCTTCTGTGTGCCAGCTACTTGGAAGAAGGGTGGGAGAAAAAACAATGTAGTCATTACAACTTACTTGAGTGTCATTTTGGCAGACCTCGTTACATTGCTGCTTGACTTTAGAAGGGTAACTGAAATCCCTTCTCTGTTGTCTTCTGGCCTCGTGGCTGTTAGGTATGTTTACAAGGCACAGAAATAAACCAAAGATGGCAATTTATTGCACTGCACTCAGCACCGTGTTTTTGAATTCTACCAGCAAAATGTGGGAATATGGTGACAGATACAGAGATGGAATCACTCACAGACATTTTGTGTATATTGCGGAGATGTTTTCCTCATCCTCATCTTTCTTTACCGAATTTCCTCATATCACCCCAACAATACGGTGACTACCAGAGAGGCAACATTAACAACAACAACAAAAGTCTTGAACTCCTACTACCCACTACCCTCCTACTACTAGTGGTGCCACATACTGTGGCCACATACTGTGGATGTGATGCCATCATTGTCAGCCCTCGGATCGAATGGCCTGTGTGTTAAGTAAGACATGGTTTGACATGGTGTGTATGCCAGTGAGACACACACCCTGTTCCGTACCTTGACGTTCACTCGTCAGCCACTTCTGGATGTGGCCTGGAAAATTCACCACAGAGCTAGAGAGCTAGAGAGCTAGAGAGAGAGAGAGAGAGAGAGAGAGAGAGAGAAGGAAATAATCTGCCATCCCTCAAATCGTCTGAGCTCGAAAGTAATTATTTTCTACAATAACAGGTAGAGCGAAACTGTAGAAGCCTGACAATATGTGAATAACACAAAATGACCAATTACTCTAAACACAGTGTAGACGACAGCTTTAATTTCCTGCAGCAGAGGACAGTACATAAACATGGCTTACGCTGGGTGCGTGTGAAAAGTGCTCAGTTATCAAAGCCATCCTCCAGTTATTTTTCTTTGATTAGCTGCCAGGGCTCAGATACCCTTGCCTGTTTAACGTCATCTGAGGCATTGAAAATGAAATCATGGAGAAGGTCCTGGAGATATTGGTGTAGTGGGATAGAGGGGTAACATTACAGGAGAGAAGGAGATTTTTACAAGCACAATGTTCCACCTCAAATAAATATTTGTGTAACATTAACCAGGTGAACAATTTAAAATATGCATGAGATTTTAATATTTCTTAATCATTTTCTATTTTGTCATAACGTAAACCATTTATATTATTCTAAACCAGATCTGAGAGAGTCTGTAAAACAATTAATCTGTTACTGGAAGTTGGCACATGACAAAGCAAATGTCATCGCTGAGGGTATAACACCAAGACCAACATCCCCCAAATCCCTAAAATCCCACATTTTCCATGTAGTCAATGTTTATGTACAAGTGATACATTTAGGAAGCCATTTTTAGGTCTGCTGCACCAGTGGGACCAGAGGAAGAGAGGAAAGAGAAGAAAAGAGAGGAAGAGAGGAAGTAAGTCAGTGAGGCCCTCTCTGTTTTATCTGGAAAGTGAAACCTGCGACCATGCTGCTCCTCTCCTACATGCCCTGAAACAGGAAGTCATTTATGTCTCCATCCCCCAGTAACGTCAATACAAACCGACGCTGTCACACCAGTACTCTAATAAACTCTGTGACATAATAAAGTGTTGTGGAGCGCCAGCGGGACAGTCTAAAGATTACAAATATAACACAGCGCAGCACCCTGAGCAGCTGGACACTTCCCCCTTACCCCTCTGATCTTTAATAGGCTCTAATCAGACCTGGGCCTGGTCCTGGAAAAGAGAGAGGGGAGAGAGAGGGAGAGAGAGAGAGAGAGAGGATACAAAGAGAGTCCCAGAGAGTAGAATAAACTCTGTGAGATAAAAAGAGAGAGAGAGAAAAAGAGAGAGAGACAGTCTAAAGAGACAAAGAGAGAGAGCGCAGCAGAGAGAGAGCTGGACAGAGAGAGAGAGAAGAAAGAGAGAAGAGAGACCTGGGCCTGGAAAGAGAGAGAGAGAGAAGAGAGAGAGAGAGAGAGAGAGAGAGAGAGAGAGAGAGAGAGAGAGAGAGAGAGAGAGAGAGAGAGAGAGAGAGAGAGAGAGAGAGAGAGAGAGAAAGAGAGAGAGAGAGAGGGCTGAGAGAGGAGAGAGAGAGAGAGAGAGAGAGAAAGGGCTGAGGAGGAAGGAGAGAGAGAAAGGGCTGAGGAGGAAGGAGACAGGGAAAAAGAGAGAAAGAGGGAGAGAAAGAGAGAGAGAGTGAGAGTAAAAAAGGGGAAACATAGGGCTTTACACCTGAGATAGTGAGTGGAGCGCGGCTTCCCATCTCTCAGGAATTCATAAATAAACCATCAGGGGGAGAAACACACATGAAAGTTATATGGTTTATGCGCCCAGTAAGAGGACTCAGAGGAGGGAAACACAGAGCTGGATTACACAGCTGCTCTGTGGGGCTGATCCCTGACTAGTAATTAAGCTTATAGCCTTACACACACAGACCCAGGACATACACACACACACACACAGAACAGGTCCACACACACAGAAGGCATACATACTTAGAGAGAAGACATACGTACACACCACAATGCCCAAAGGCCAGGGTATACAGTGAACACACACCGTACACCCACAGGCACTTCAGAACTGTCAGATTAGGCAGGGCCATTAATGTGTATGTGAGAGTCAGTGGAGTCTTCTAGGCTAATGAGATTGGGCTAATTGGTATCGTTACTGTAATCTCCTGGGGCAGAGGACAACACGATTAAACATATACCCACTGATCACACTTAAAACCTGCCAGCACAGCTAAAGGTCATTAGTGGCTGCTCTCAGCTCTACAATACCATGTACTGGGGAAGGCAGAGCAAAACACTGCTCAACACCACTCAAGTTCATAAGGCTAAAAACATTCATTAGCTGATTCCTTCTGTAGATACATGTTGCCAGAAGAAAACATGCTTTAATGCTATAAATTACAAGAGTAAAAGTAAAACAAGCAGAAAGAACACTTTTAAACACAAACCATGGACCCGCGTTGATATGAAACACGTGTCCTGGTCTAATTAAAGCATGTGTATTTGGGAGATACTCATTTGCATTTAGACCTCAAATTAGTGTAGACCCGTGTCTTCTAAAAAGTTGATTTGGATGGAGTAGGAGAAGGCCACGGTGGGGTCATAGTAACACATTTAATACAGAATTCTTCTGGGTACATGCATTCAATATGCAAGATGCAAGATCCACCTGGGATGGAAGGGCATTGTACAAAATGAATAGCATGGCATTTCCACCTTTAGTTTGGTGTCAAAGGCAGCGGCTAAAAATCCCTAATGGATTAATGTGGATTAAAGGCCAAATGGCTCAAGTCTAATAAATGTTCTGGAGTCTCAAGACTATAGTCATACTGAATGACGCAAATATGCAATATTACAGACGTTACCTGATATGAACCTGATATAACTTTCAGTTGAACAATGAGAACATTCAGGCATCTCCTACTCTGTGATGTTGTCTGGGACGAAGTGAAATGCAGAAGCTTGAGGCAGTTCATGGTTGGATTGCCAAACGTTGAGGCTTATAATAATTATTTGTCCTGTGTAATCTGAGGCACACAGAATGATGGAAAACATTTGTATAATTTTAAGTTATGTGTGAGTAATTAGGAAGGTTACTCATGATATGATTGTAAGCAAAGATATATGAGAATATGACATCTGGGGGTTATTGTCGGTCTCAGTCAGCCCCCTACAGTATCTGCATATCCTCAAATTTTCACCAAAATAAATTTGATTTATGTAAAAGTTGAAATTACAGGAGAGCATCTCCAGATAGGATGATGCTCTAAATGTTTTCCATCATTTATTGTTAAGGTATACCACAGCTGAAGTTACACGTTTTACTGGCATGTCATACAGATAATAAATATAGCTGATAACTAAATGCAGTAAATATATAACAACCTCTTCAACATACGTTGAAAACAACACTGTATCACACTCTCTTTTGGCCTCAAAAGAGTGAAATAGCATCATGTTGACCCCATTACAATAACAACAGCGGCTAACATTAGCCAACGTTAGCATTAGGTTAGGTCTCAATGGTAGAGGCTGCAAGCCAAGACATGTCTGTCCACAACTAGAGACAGGTGGGCCCATAAGCCTGGCCTCAGGTTACTGAGGGAGCTGGACCGTGGGTCATGGCCACATAGTCTTGCATAGTCTTAAACTCTCATTCTGGGCTATTTCAGTACACTCATACTCAGCTAATACTAATAGGTTACTCAGCTCTGAAGTTCAGAGAGATCAGTGTAACAGGATTCGGAGACTGAAATAGTTGCTTTGCCTTTAACTTAAATCATTATCATCATTGTCATCATGGCCATTCTCCATGTCAATATACTTCAAGAGAAAATATTTAATGCAGAGTGATTCTCCTCTAAAAATAACAGAGTCGGAGTGTACAAAGGTTTTGCATGTGACAAAGCTTTGTGAAGCTAAAATATAGAAGGGAAGTTTGCCTTAGCACGGAGGGGAATCTAAGCCCAACCACCTGCTCCCCAGATCCAGGGGATTTATTGAATATTCGAATAAAATAAAAAAGGGAAAAAAATCTAAGCATTTCCTGCCTGCCTGTGGCACAGCTTCTGAAGACTAGGCCTATTTTAAAGTTTTAACCTAAAGCAGCGATCGGCCCGTCTGGCCATTCCACTAAACCGCACCACTGTGAACCCAGATGTCGCCATGACAATAAAATATCTTCTGACTTCTAAAGGGCTTCCTGACTTATGACATCATCACTAAACCCGTCAGACAGGTGACAATGATTAAACCCAGTCAGGATACTAGACTGGGATTGAACCAAGAGGTGAACCCCTATTCACACATAAGCCTACAGGTAAAACTGTTAGACCACGTTCACATCATCTCCAAATCATCAAAACCTTCAGTGGTCAATGTTCTCATTGCCAACAACAACTTGGCCAACACACTCTTCAGAGTTCTAATTGTCCAGGCCCTCAAAAGTATGAAATTACAACACCGTCCAAAACCTACTGCGTGAACACATTCATCCACTCAACAAATATCTTCCACAATCACCCTTTCATCTACCAACCTTTTCTGTCTGTTGTTAAATATTAGAAAGCAGAAGAGGACCTGAGGTTGTTTTCCCATCTTATCATTGTATAGCACTTCATACATAATGCCTATCTAATAGAGAAAGTGGCTTCTTATTCATGAGGGTGGAGTTTGACCTGGAAGGTAGTGTTACTAACTTGACTGAGATCTGCTTTGCTTTGATTGTCCTGCACAGCATTGTAATAATTAACTCATTTGACTTTCCAAAGCACTTTGTTTGCCTGCTTCAGAAAACATTTACAAAAGGATTCTGGAGTGAGATGCCATGTTTATCTTGCAATGAAAACGGAGCTGGAATGTGAGGTAGAGGCAGGGAGACAGGTGGATGGGTAGGATGGGACTATAGGCAGGGAGACAGGTGGGTGGGTAGGATGGGACTACAGGCAGGGAGACAGGTGGGTGGGTAGGATGGGACTACAGGCAGGGAGACAGGTGGGTGGGTAGGATGGGACTACAGGCAGGGAGACAGGTAGGTGGGTAGGATGGGACTACAGGCAGGGAGACAGGTAGGTGGGTAGGATGGGACTACAGGCAGGGAGACAGGTGGGTGGGTAGGATGGGACTACAGGCAGGGAGACAGGTGGGTGGGTAGGATGGGACGACAGGCAGGGAGACAGGTGGGTGGGTAGGATGGGACTACAGGCAGGGAGACAGGTGGGGGTGGGTAGGATGGGACTACAGGCAGGGAGACAGGTGGGTGGGTAGGATGGGACTACAGGCAGGGAGACAGGTGGGTGGGTAGGATGGGACTACAGGCAGGGAGACAGGTGGGTGGGTAGGATGGGACTACAGGCAGGGAGACAGGTGGGTGGGTAGGATGGGACTACAGGCAGGAAGACAGGTGGGTGGGTAGGATGGGACTACAGGCAGGGAGACAGGTGGGGGTAGGATGGGACTACAGGCAGGGAGACAGGTGGGTGGGTAGGATGGGACTACAGGCAGGGAGACAGGTGGGTGGGTAGGATGGGACTACAGGCAGGGAGACAGGTAGGTGGATAGGATGGGACTACAGGCAGGGAGACAGGTGGGTGGGTAGGATGGGACTACAGGCAGGGAGACAGGTGGGTGGGTAGGATGGGACTACAGGCAGGGAGACAGGTGGGTGGGTAGGATGGGACTACAGGCAGGGAGACAGGTGGGTGGGTAGGATGGAACTACAGGCAGGGAGACAGGTGGGTGGGTAGGATGGGACTACAGGCAGGGAGACAGGTGGGTGGATAGGATGGGACTACAGGCAGGGAGACAGGTGGGTGGATAGGATGGGACTACAGATAGGGAGACAGGTAGGTGGTTAGGATGGGACTACAGGCAGGGAGACAGGTGGGTGGGTAGGATGGGACTACAGGCAGGGAGACAGGTAGGTGGGTAGGATGGGACAACAGGCAGGGAGACAGGTGAGTGGGTAGGATGGGACTACAGGCAGGGAGACAGGTAGGTGGATAGGATGGGACTACAGGCAGGGAGACAGGTGGGTGGATAGGATGGGACTACAGGCAGGGAGACAGGTGGGTGGGTAGGATGGGACTACAGGCAGGGAGACAGGTGGGTGGATAGGATGGGACTACAGGCAGGGAGACAGGTGGGTGGGTAGGATGGGACTACAGGCAGGGAGACAGGTAGGTGGGTAGGATGGGACTACAGGCAGGGAGACAGGTGGGTGGGTAGGATGGGACTACAGGCAGGGAGAGAGGTAGGTGGGTATGGTGGGACTACAGGCAGGGAGACAGGTGGGTGGGTAGGATGAGACTACAGGCAGGGAGACAGTTGGGAGGGTAGGATGGGACTACAGGCAGGGAGACAGGTGGGTGGATAGGATGGGACTACAGGCAGGGAGACAGGTGGGTTGGTAGGATGGGACTACAGGCAGGGAGACAGGTAGATTGGTAGGATGGGACTACAGGCAGGGAGACAGGTGGGTGGGTAGGATGGGACAACAGGCAGGGAGACAGGTAGGTGGATAGGATGGGTCTACAGGCAGGGGGACAGGTGGGTGGATAGGATGGGACTACAGGCAGGGAGACAGGTGGGTGGGTAGGATGGGACTACAGGCAGGGAGACAGGTGGGTGGGTAGGATGGGACTACAGGCAGGGAGACAGGTGTGTGGGTAGGATGGGACTGCAGGCAGGGAGACAGGTAGGTTATAGGATGGGACTGCAGGCAGGAAGACAGGTGGGTGGGTGGGATGGGACTACAGGCAGGGAGAAAGGTAGGTGATAGGATGGGACTTCAGGCAGGAAGACAGGTGGGTGGTTAGGATGGGACTACAGGCAGGGAGACAGGTGGGTGGTTAGGATGGGACTACAGGCAGGGAGACAGGTAGGTGGGTAGGATGGGACTACAGGCAGGGAGACATGTGGGTGGGTAGGATGGGACCACAGGCAGGGAGACAGGTGGGTGGGTAGGATGGGACTACAGGCAGGGAGACAGGTGGTGGGTAGGATGGGACTACAGGCAGGGAGACAGGTAGGTGGGTAGGATGGGACTACAGGCAGGGAGACAGGTGGGTGGGTAGGATGGGACTACAGGCAGGAGACAGGTAGGTGGGTAGGATGGGACTACAGGCAGGGAGACAGGTGGGTGGGTAGGATGGGACTACAGGCAGGGAGACAGGTAGGTGATAGGATGGGACTACAGGCAGGGGAGACAGGTAGGTGGATAGGATGGGACTACAGGTAGGGAAGACAGGTGGGTGGGTAGGATGGGACTACAGGCAGGGAGACAGGTGGGTGGATAGGATGGGACTACAGGCAGGGAGACAGGTGGGTGGGTAGGATGGGACTACAGGCAGGAGACAGGTAGGTGATAGGATGGGACTACAGGCAGGGAGACAGGTGGGTGGGTAGGATGGGACTACAGGCAGGGAGACAGGTGGGTGGGTAGGATGGGACTACAGGCAGGGAGACAGGTGGGTGGGTAGGATGGGACTACAGGCAGGGAGACAGGTGGGTGGGTAGGATGGGACTACAGGCAGGGAGACAGGTAGGTGATAGGATGGGACTACAGGCAGGGAGACAGGTGGGTGGGTAGGATGGGACTACAGGCAGGGAGACAGGTGGGTGGGTAGGATGGGACTACAGGCAGGGAGACAGGTGGGTGGGTAGGATGGGACTACAGGCAGGGAGACAGGTAGGTTATAGGATGGGACTGCAGGCAGGAAGACAGGTGGGTGGGTGGGATGGGACTACAGGCAGGGAGAAAGGTAGGTGATAGGATGGGACTTCAGGCAGGAAGACAGGTGGGTGGTTAGGATGGGACTACAGGCAGGGAGACAGGTGGGTGGTTAGGATGGGACTACAGGCAGGGAGACAGGTAGGTGGGTAGGATGGGACTACAGGCAGGGAGACAGGTGGGTGGGTAGGATGGGACCACAGGCAGGGAGACAGGTGGGTGGGTAGGATGGGACTACAGGCAGGGAGACAGGTGGGTAGAATGGGACTACAGGCAGGGAGACAGGTAGGTAGGTAGAATGGGACTACAGGCAGGAAGATAGTTGGGTGGGTAGGATGGGACTACAGGCAGGAAGACAGGTAGGTGGGTAGGATGGGACTACAGGCAGGGAGACCGGTAGGTGATAGGATGGGACTCCAGGCAGGGAGACAGGTAGGTGATAGGATGGGACTACAGGCAGGGAGACAGGTAGGTGATAGGATGGGACTACAGGTAGGGAAACAGGTGGGTGGGTAGGATGGGACTACAGGCAGGGAGACAGGTAGGTGATAGGATGGGACTACAGGCAGGGAGACAGGTGGTGGGTAGGATGGGACTACAGGCAGGGAGACAGGTAGGTGATAGGATGGGACTACAGGCAGGGAGACAGGTAGGTGATAGGATGGGACTACAGGTAGGGAAACAGGTGGGTGGGTAGGATGGGACTACATGCAGGGAGACAGGTAGGTGATAGGATGGGACTACAGGCAGGCAGACAGGTGGTGGGTAGGATGGGACTACAGGCAGGGAGACAGGTAGGTGGGTAGGATGGGACTACAGGCAGGAGACAGGTGGGTGGGTAGGATGGGACTACAGGCAGGGAGACAGGTAGGTTATAGGATGGGACTACAGGCAGGCAGACAGGTGGGTGGGTAGGATGGGACTACAGGCAGGGAGACAGGTGGGTGGGTGGGTAGGATGGGACTACATGCAGGGAGACAGGTAGGTGGATAGGATGGGTCTACAGGCAGGGAGACAGGTAGGTGATAGGATGGGACTACAGGCAGGCAGACAGGTGGTGGGTAGGATGGGACTACATGCAGGGAGACAGGTAGGTGGATAGGATGGGTCTACAGGCAGGGAGACAGGTAGGTGATAGGATGGGACTACAGGCAGGCAGACAGGTGGTGGGTAGGATGGGACTACAGGCAGGGAGACAGGTAGGTATTAGGATGGGACTACAGGCAGGCAGACAGGTGGGTGGGTAGGATGGGACTACAGGCAGGGAGACAGGTAGGTTATAGGATGGGACTACAGGCAGGCAGACAGGTGGGTGGGTAGGATGGGACTACATGCAGGGAGACAGGTAGGTTATAGGATGGGACTACAGGCAGGCAGACAGGTGGTGGGTAGGATGGGACTACAGGCAGGGAGACAGGTATGTATTAGGATGGGACTACAGGCAGGCAGACAGGTGGGTGGGTAGGATGGGACTACAGGCAGGGAGACAGGTGGGTGGATAGGATGGGACTACAGAAAGGGAGACAGCTAGGTGGGTTGGATGGGACTACAGGCAGGGAGACAGGTAGGTGATAGGATGGGACTACAGGCAGGGAGACAGGTGGGTGGGTAGGATGGGACTACAGGCAGGGAGACAGGTGGGTGGGTAGGATAGGCCTACAGGCAAGGAAATAGGAAGGTGATAGGATGGGACTACAGGCAGGGAGACAGGTGGGTGGGTAGGATGGGACTACAGGCAGGGAGACAGGTGGGTGGATAGGATGGGACTACAGGCAGGGAGACAGGTGGGTGGGTAGGATGGGACTACAGGCAGGGAGACAGGTAGGTGATAGGATGGGACTACAGGCAGGGAGACAGGTGGGTGGGTAGGATGGGACTGCAGGCAGGGAGACAGGTAGGTGGGTAGGATGGGACTACAGGCAGGGAGACAGGTAGGTGGGCAGGATGGGACTACAGGCAGGGAGACTGGTGGGTGGGTAGGATGGGACTACAGGCAGGGAGACAGGTGGGTAGGATGGGACTACAGGCAGGGAGACAGGTGGGTGGGTAGGATGGGACTACAGGCAGGGAGACAGGTAGGTGATAGGATGGGACTACAGGTAGGGAAACAGGTGGGTGGGTAGGATGGGACTACATGCAGGGAGACAGGTAGGTGATAGGATGGGACTACAGGCAGGCAGACAGGTGGTGGGTAGGATGGGACTACAGGCAGGGAGACAGGTAGGTATTAGGATGGGACTACAGGCAGGCAGACAGGTGGGTGGGTAGGATGGGACTACAGGCAGGGAGACAGGTAGGTTATAGGATGGGACTACAGGCAGGCAGACAGGTGGGTGGGTAGGATGGGACTACATGCAGGGAGACAGGTGGGTGGGTAGGATGGGACTACATGCAGGGAGACAGGTAGGTGGATAGGATGGGTCTACAGGCAGGGAGACAGGTAGGTGATAGGATGGGACTACAGGCAGGCAGACAGGTGGTGGGTAGGATGGGACTACATGCAGGGAGACAGGTAGGTGGATAGGATGGGTCTACAGGCAGGGAGACAGGTAGGTTATAGGATGGGACTACAGGCAGGCAGACAGGTGGTGGGTAGGATGGGACTACAGGCAGGGAGACAGGTGGTGGGTAGGATGGGACTACAGGCAGGGAGACAGGTAGGTATTAGGATGGGACTACAGGCAGGCAGACAGGTGGGTGGGTAGGATGGGACTACAGGCAGGGAGACAGGTAGGTTATAGGATGGGACTACAGGCAGGCAGACAGGTGGGTGGGTAGGATGGGACTACAGGCAGGGAGACAGGTGGGTGGGTAGGATGGGACTACAGGCAGGGAGACAGGTGGTGGGTAGGTGGGACTACAGGCAGGAGACAGGGATAGGACAGGACTACAGGCAGGCAGACAGGTGGGTGGGTAGGATGGGACTACAGGCAGGGAGACAGGTGGGTATTAGGATGGGACTACAGGCAGGGAGACAGGTGGGTGGGTAGGATGGGACTACAGGCAGGGAGACAGGTGGGTGGGTAGGATGGGACAACAGGCAGGGAGACAGGTGGGTGGGTAGGATGGGACTACAGGCAGGGAGACAGGTAGGTGATAGGATGGGACTACAGGCAGGGAGACAGGTGGGTGGGTAGGATGGGACTACAGGCAGGGAGACAGGTGGGTGGGTAGGATGGGACTACAGGCAGGGAGACAGGTGGGTGGATAGGATGGGACTACAGGCAGGGAGACAGGTGGGTGGGTAGGATGGGACTACAGGCAGGGAGACAGGTGGGTGGGTAGGATGGGACTACAGGCAGGGAGACAGGTGGGTGGGTAGGATGGGACTACAGGCAGGGAGACAGGTAGGTGGGTAGGATGGGACTACAGGCAGGGAGACAGGTGGGTGGGTAGGATGGGACTACAGGCAGGGAGACAGGTAGGTGGGTAGGATGGGACTACAGGCAGGGAGACAGGTGGGTAGGATGGGACTACAGGCAGGGAGACAGGTGGGTGGGTAGGATGGGACTACAGGCAGGGAGACAGGTAGGTGATAGGATGGGACTACAGGTAGGGAAACAGGTGGGTGGGTAGGATGGGACTACATGCAGGGAGACAGGTAGGTGATAGGATGGGACTACAGGCAGGCAGACAGGTGGTGGGTAGGATGGGACTACAGGCAGGGAGACAGGTAGGTATTAGGATGGGACTACAGGCAGGCAGACAGGTGGGTGGGTAGGATGGGACTACAGGCAGGGAGACAGGTAGGTTATAGGATGGGACTACAGGCAGGCAGACAGGTGGGTGGGTAGGATGGGACTACATGCAGGGAGACAGGTGGGTGGGTAGGATGGGACTACATGCAGGGAGACAGGTAGGTGGATAGGATGGGTCTACAGGCAGGGAGACAGGTAGGTGATAGGATGGGACTACAGGCAGGCAGACAGGTGGTGGGTAGGATGGGACTACAGGCAGGGAGACAGGTAGGTGGGTAGGATGGGACTACAGGCAGGGAGACAGGTAGGTTATAGGATGGGACTACAGGCAGGCAGACAGGTGGGTGGGTAGGATGGGACTACAGGCAGGGAGACAGGTGGGTGGATAGGATGGGACTACAGGCAGGGAGACAGGTGGGTGGGTAGGATGGGACTACAGGCAGGGAGACAGGTAGGTGATAGGATGGGACTACAGGCAGGGAGACAGGTGGGTGGGTAGGATGGGACTACAGGCAGGGAGACAGGTGGGTGGGTAGGATAGGCCTACAGGCAAGGAAATAGGAAGGTGATAGGATGGGACTACAGGCAGGGAGACAGGTGGGTGGGTAGGATGGGACTACAGGCAGGGAGACAGGTGGGTGGATAGGATGGGACTACAGGCAGGGAGACAGGTGGGTGGGTAGGATGGGACTACAGGCAGGGAGACAGGTAGGTGATAGGATGGGACTACAGGCAGGGAGACAGGTGGGTGGGTAGGATGGGACTGCAGGCAGGGAGACAGGTAGGTGGGTAGGATGGGACTACAGGCAGGGAGACAGGTATGTGGGCAGGATGGGACTACAGGCAGGGAGACTGGTGGGTGGGTAGGATGGGACTACAGGCAGGGAGACAGGTGGGTAGGATGGGACTACAGGCAGGGAGACAGGTGGGTGGGTAGGATGGGACTACAGGCAGGGAGACAGGTGGGTGTGTAGGATGGGACTACGGGCAGGGAGACAGGTAGGTGGGTAGGATGGGACTACAGGCAGGGAGACAGGTGGGTGGGCAGGATGGGACTACAGGCAGGGAGACAGGTAGGTGGGTAGGATGGGACTACAGGCAGGGAGACAGGTAGGTGGGTAGGATGGGACTACAGGCAGGGAGACAGGTGGGTAGGATGGGACTACAGGCAGGGAGACAGGTGGGTGGGTAGGATGGGACTACAGGCAGGGAGACAGGTGGGTGGGTAGGATGGGACTACAGGCAGGGAGACAGGTGGGTGGGTAGGATGGGACTACAGGCAGGGAGACAGGTGGGTGGGTAGGATGGGACTACAGGCAGGGAGACAGGTGGGTGGGTAGGATGGGACTACAGGCAGGGAGACAGGTAGGTGGGTAGGATGGGACTACAGGCAGGGAGACAGGTGGGTGGGTAGGATGGGACTACAGGCAGGCCAGCTCTTAGTTCTATTTCCAGCCCTGTCTTCCCATCAGAAGAGTCGTCAAACAAGCCGCCCTCTCATGGACAGCATGCTCTGTTCTTCCTCCAGGGAACGAACAGCCCAAAATAAAGATAGACGGAGGCAGGGCCATCATGGATGCCAGTGTATGGCATGGCAGACCTGTAGTGACCAGAATAGACTGCATACTCACACATAGTCCCCGCTCTAAACTTACACCAGTGTGGATGTTCAACTCCTCATATAAAGAGTTGGCGAGGCTACTGCTTCAAAACAGATTACACTGACCTATACTAGACTACTGTTTTATGACTGGTTTTCCTTATCATACAAGAAAGAGAACCATAACATCAATCAGTGTTCCACGTCAAAGAAAAAAATATGAAGTTTAGAATGGACAATCCTCTCATCCAGATTTATATGTTGATTTACTGCCCTGCTGATCTTTCCTGGGTCTCTAGTAATAATACTATACGACTGGTGCTTTAACCTCTCACAACCTGTCATACGTCTCGGGTCATGTTAGACAGTAAAGGCAAGGCCTCTACAGCTCCTCACATAGCTCTATCCCTGTCTGTGTCCATTTCTTTTCTCTGACATGTCAATCCTCATCTGCTGGAAGCAGCTCACTAAAGATCAAGCTGTCCTGGAGGATGACATGAGGCCGAAGAGAGAGAGAGAAGAGAGTGAGGAGAAAGCGAGGGGAAAATGAATCCGATTGTAAAGCAGTCTAGTTAGTGTCTCGTGTCAGCGAGGTACACAGGCCTCACCGTATATCATTCGTAGGTCTGGCAGCTGACCCCCACGCGTCACAGGCCCCCGACGGTCCCCTCGCCTCCCTCACCCCATCTCCTTGTCTCCCTTTCCACTCACCTCTCACCCTCCTAAACCCCTCTTCCCTCGCCTCACTCCTTTCTCCCCCTAACCTAACCCTTCTCCCTTCGCTTCCCACACTCTCACCCCTCACCTCTTCTCAGAGTCAGTGTACTTTACGGCCTCTGAAAGGAAACTAAAGACCACTGATGATTCAGATGAATTACAGCTAGGGGAGGGCCTCTAACGAAGGGCGTCCAAATTTACAGCTCTGCCAGCTTTCTTAACTTCATAGACGGAGATAAACCAGACCTCAGCTCTGGAGAGAACCAGCTAAGAGCCCTGGAGAGAGAGAGAGAGAGAGAGAGAGAGAGAGAGAGAGAGAGAGAGAGAGAGAGAGAGAGAGAGAGAGAGAGAGAGAGAGCTTATGTGTTCAAAGAGACGTAATGAGTGAAAATTTATGAAGCAGAATGGACCTTGTTATTTTCTCCCTCTGACAAGAAAAACAGCAGTCAAATAATATTTATTGCTATCAACAGTCAGCAAAAGGTTATGGACACAAAAGCCCAGACGACGGCTGTAGAATTTGACCCCAACAGAAAGAACCTAGTCACAGCATGAAGCACAAATTATTTTCGAGATCAGTCAGTTTAAACGCTTGTTAAATCAGTCGAGTAAAAGAGAAAAAAACTTTGAGTTGTTGTCTGAACCTGAATGAAAAGCCCTTTGTAGTTCACTCCTGTGGGTTTGTAAAAACAAATGTACATTACATCAAGCCAATTATTTCTCCCCCAGACGAACATCACACTAATATTGAGTGAAAACACCTGAAAGATGATTCGGTATAGAACACTAATGAGAGAGGCTGCTCTACTGCTAATCACATTACGAGGTGATGCATCTCTACTACTAATCACATTACGAGATGATGCATCTCTACTGCTAATCACAATACGAGATGATGGATCTCTACTGCTAATCACATTACGAGGTGATGCATCTCTACTGCTAATCACAATACGAGATGATGCATCTCTACTGCTAATCACAATACGAGATGATGCATCTCTACTGCTAATCACATTACGAGATGATGCATCTCTACTGCTAATCACAGTACGAGATGATGCATCTCTACTGCTAATCACAATACGAGGTGATGCATCTCTACTGCTAATCACAATACGAGATGATGCATCTCTACTGCTAATCACAATACGAGATGATGCATCTCTACTGCTAATCACATTACGAGATGATGCATCTCTACTGCTAATCACAATACGAGATGATGCATCTCTACTGCTAATCACATTACGAGATGATGCATCTCTACTGCTAATAATCACATACGAGATGATGCATCTCTACTGCTAATCACAATACGAGATGATGCATCTCTACTGCTAATCACAGTACGAGATGATGCATCTCTACTGCTAATCACAATACGAGATGATGGATCTCTACTGCTAATCACAGTACAAGATGATGCATCTCTACTGCTAATCACATTACGAGGTGATGCATCTCTACTGCTAATCACAATACGAGATGATGGATCTCTACTGCTAATCACATTACGAGATGATGCATCTCTACTGCTAATCACAGTACGAGATGATGCATCTCTACTGCTAATCACAATACGAGATGATGGATCTCTACTGCTAATCACATTACGAGATGATGCATCTCTACTGCTAATCACAGTACGAGATGATGCATCTCTACTGCTAATCACAATACGAGATGATGCATCTCTACTGCTAATCACAGTACGAGATGATGCATCTCTACTGCTAATCACATTACGAGGTGATGCATCTCTACTGCTAATCACATTACGAGATGATGCATCTCTACTGCTAATCACAATACGAGATGATGGATCTCTACTGCTAATCACATTACGAGATGATGCATCTCTACTGCTAATCACAATACGAGATGATGCATCTCTACTGCTAATCACAGTACGAGATGATGCATCTCTACTGCTAATCACAATACGAGATGATGGATCTCTACTGCTAATCACAGTACAAGATGATGCATCTCTACTGCTAATCACATTACGAGGTGATGCATCTCTACTGCTAATCACATTACGAGATGATGCATCTCTACTGCTAATCACAGTACGAGATGATGCATCTCTACTGCTAATCACAATACGAGATGATGCATCTCTACTGCTAATCACAGTACGAGATGATGCATCTCTACTGCTAATCACATTACGAGGTGATGCATCTCTACTGCTAATCACATTACGAGATGATGCATCTCTACTGCTAATCACAATACGAGATGATGGATCTCTACTGCTAATCACATTACGAGATGATGCATCTCTACTGCTAATCACAATACTAGATGATGCATCTCTACTGCTAATCACAGTACGAGATGATGCATCTCTACTGCTAATCATAATACGAGATGCTAATGCATCTCTACTGCTAATCACAGTACGAGATGATGCATCTCTACTGCTAATCACAGTACGAGATGATGCATCTCTACTGCTAATCACATTACGAGATGATGCATCTCTACTGCTAATCACATTACGAGATGATGCATCTCTACTGCTAATCACATTACGAGATGATGCATCTCTACTGCTAATCACATTACGAGGTGATGCATCTCTACTGCTAATCACAATACGAGATGATGGATCTCTACTGCTAACCACATTACGAGATGATGCATCTCTACTGCTAATCACATTACGAGGTGATGCATCTCTACTGCTAATCACAATACGAGGTGATGCATCTCTACTGCTAATCACATTACGAGGTGATGCATCTCTACTGCTAATCACATTACGAGGTGATGCATCTCTACTGCTAATCACATTACGAGGTGATGCATCTCTACTGCTAATCACATTACGAGGTGATGCATCTCTACTGCTAATCACATTACGAGGTGATGCATCTCTACTGCTAATCACATTACGAGGTGATGCATCTCTACTGCTAATCACAATACGAGGTGATGCATCTCTACTGCTAATCACATTACGAGGTGATGCATCTCTACTGCTAATCACAATACGAGGTGATGCATCTCTACTGCTAATCACATTATGAGATGATGCATCTCTACTAATCACAGTACGAGATGATGCATCTCTACTGCTAATCACAATATGAGATGATGCATCTCTACTGCTAATCACAATATGAGATGATGCATCTCTACTGCTAATCACAGTACGAGATGATGCATCTCTACTGCTAATCACATTACGAGATGATGCATCTCTACTGCTAATCACAGTACGAGATGATGCATCTCTCTACTGCTAATCACAATACGAGATGATGCATCTCTACTGCTAATCACACGAGATGATGCATCTCTACTGCTAATCACATTACGAGATGATGCATCTCTACTGCTAATCACATTACGAGATGATGCATCTCTACTGCTAATCACAATCGAGATGATGCATCTCTACTGCTAATCACATTACGAGATGATGCATCTCTACTGCTAATCACAATACGAGATGATGCATCTCTACTGCTAATCACAGTACGAGATGATGCATCTCTACTGCTAATCACAATACGAGATGATGGATCTCTACTGCTAATCACAGTACAAGATGATGCATCTCTACTGCTAATCACATTACGAGGTGATGCATCTCTACTGCTAATCACATTACGAGATGATGCATCTCTACTGCTAATCACAGTACGAGATGATGCATCTCTACTGCTAATCACAATATGAGATGATGCATCTCTACTGCTAATCACAGTACGAGATGATGCATCTCTACTGCTAATCACATTACGAGATGATGCATCTCTACTGCTAATCACATTACGAGATGATGCATCTCTACTGCTAATCACAATACGAGATGATGGATCTCTACTGCTAATCACATTACGAGATGATGCATCTCTACTGCTAATCACAATACGAGATGATGCATCTCTACTGCTAATCATAATACGAGATGGTGCATCTCTACTGCTAATCACAGTACGAGATGATGCATCTCTACTGCTAATCACAGTACGAGATGATGCATCTCTACTGCTAATCACAGTACGAGATGATGCATCTCTACTGCTAATCACAATATGAGATGATGCATCTCTACTGCTAATCACAATATGAGATGATGCATCTCTACTGCTAATCACAGTACGAGATGATGCATCTCTACTGCTAATCACAATACGAGATGATGGATCTCTACTGCTAATCAGATTACGAGATGATGCATCTCTACTGCTAATCACAGTACGAGATGATGCATCTCTACTGCTAATCACAATACGAGATGATGCATCTCTACTGCTAATCACAGTACGAGATGATGCATCTCTACTGCTAATCACATTACGAGGTGATGCATCTCTACTGCTAATCACATTACGAGATGATGCATCTCTACTGCTAATCACAATACGAGATGATGGATCTCTACTGCTAATCACATTACGAGATGATGCATCTCTACTGCTAATCACAATACGAGATGATGCATCTCTACTGCTAATCACAGTACGAGATGATGCATCTCTACTGCTAATCACAATACGAGATGATGCATCTCTACTGCTAATCACAGTACGAGATGATGCATCTCTACTGCTAATCACAATACGAGATGATGGATCTCTACTGCTAATCACATTACGAGATGATGCATCTCTACTGCTAATCACAATACGAGATGATGCATCTCTACTGCTAATCACAGTACGAGATGATGCATCTCTACTGCTAATCACAATACGAGATGATGGATCTCTACGGCTAATCACAGTACAAGATGATGCATCTCTACTGCTAATCACATTACGAGGTGATGCATCTCTACTGCTAATCACATTACGAGATGATGCATCTCTACTGCTAATCACAGTACGAGATGATGCATCTCTACTGCTAATCACAATACGAGATGATGCATCTCTACTGCTAATCACAGTACGAGATGATGCATCTCTACTGCTAATCACATTACGAGGTGATGCATCTCTACTGCTAATCACATTACGAGATGATGCATCTCTACTGCTAATCACAATACGAGATGATGGATCTCTACTGCTAATCACATTACGAGATGATGCATCTCTACTGCTAATCACAATACGAGATGATGCATCTCTACTGCTAATCACAGTACGAGATGATGCATCTCTACTGCTAATCATAATACGAGATGGTGCATCTCTACTGCTAATCACAGTACGAGATGATGCATCTCTACTGCTAATCACAGTACGAGATGATGCATCTCTACTGCTAATCACATTACGAGATGATGCATCTCTACTGCTAATCACATTACGAGATGATGCATCTCTACTGCTAATCACATTACGAGATGATGCATCTCTACTGCTAATCACATTACGAGGTGATGCATCTCTACTGCTAATCACAATACAAGATGATGGATCTCTACTGCTAACCACATTACGAGATGATGCATCTCTACTGCTAATCACATTACGAGGTGATGCATCTCTACTGCTAATCACAATACGAGATGATGGATCTCTACTGCTAATCACATTACGAGGTGATGCATCTCTACTGCTAATCACAATACAAGATGATGGATCTCTACTGCTAACCACATTACGAGATGATGCATCTCTACTGCTAATCACATTACGAGGTGATGCATCTCTACTGCTAATCACAATACGAGATGATGGATCTCTACTGCTAATCACATTACGAGGTGATGCATCTCTACTGCTAATCACATTACGAGATGATGCATCTCTACTGCTAATCACAATACGAGATGATGGATCTCTACTGCTAATCACATTACGAGATGATGCATCTCTACTGCTAATCACAGTATGAGATGATGCATCTCTACTGTTAATCACAGTACGAGATGATGCATCTCTACTGCTAATCACAATACGAGATGATGCATCTCTACTGCTAATCACATTACGAGATGATGCATCTCTACTGCTAATCACAGTACGAGATGATGCATCTCTACTGCTAATCACATTACGAGATGATGCCTCTCTACTGCTAATCACAGTACGAGATGATGCATCTCTACTGCTAATCACAATATGAGATGATGCATCTCTACTGCTAATCACAATATGAGATGATGCATCTCTACTGCTAATCACAGTACGAGATGATGCATCTCTACTGCTAATCACAATACGAGATGATGGATCTCTACTGCTAATCACATTACGAGATGATGCATCTCTCACACAGTACGAGATGATGCATCTCTACTGCTAATCACAATACGAGATGATGCATCTCTACTGCTAATCACAGTACGAGATGATGCATCTCTACTGCTAATCACATTACGAGGTGATGCATCTCTACTGCTAATCACATTACGAGATGATGCATCTCTACTGCTAATCACATTACGAGATGATGCATCTCTACTGCTAATCACAATACGAGATGATGCATCTCTACTGCTAATCACAGTACGAGATGATGCATCTCTACTGCTAATCACAATACGAGATGATGGATCTCTACTGCTAATCACAGTACAAGATGATGCATCTCTACTGCTAATCACATTACGAGGTGATGCATCTCTACTGCTAATCACATTACGAGATGATGCATCTCTACTGCTAATCACAGTACGAGATGATGCATCTCTACTGCTAATCACAATACGAGATGATGCATCTCTACTGCTAATCACAGTACGAGATGATGCATCTCTACTGCTAATCACATTACGAGATGATGCATCTCTACTGCTAATCACATTACGAGATGATGCATCTCTACTGCTAATCACAATACGAGATGATGGATCTCTACTGCTAATCACATTACGAGATGATGCATCTCTACTGCTAATCACAATACGAGATGATGCATCTCTACTGCTAATCACAGTACGAGATGATGCATCTCTACTGCTAATCATAATACGAGATGGTGCATCTCTACTGCTAATCACAGTACGAGATGATGCATCTCTACTGCTAATCACAGTACGAGATGATGCATCTCTACTGCTAATCACAGTACGAGATGATGCATCTCTACTGCTAATCACAATATGAGATGATGCATCTCTACTGCTAATCACAATATGAGATGATGCATCTCTACTGCTAATCACAGTACGAGATGATGCATCTCTACTGCTAATCACAATACGAGATGATGGATCTCTACTGCTAATCAGATTACGAGATGATGCATCTCTACTGCTAATCACAGTACGAGATGATGCATCTCTACTGCTAATCACAATACGAGATGATGCATCTCTACTGCTAATCACAGTACGAGATGATGCATCTCTACTGCTAATCACATTACGAGGTGATGCATCTCTACTGCTAATCACATTACGAGATGATGCATCTCTACTGCTAATCACAATACGAGATGATGGATCTCTACTGCTAATCACATTACGAGATGATGCATCTCTACTGCTAATCACAATACGAGATGATGCATCTCTACTGCTAATCACAGTACGAGATGATGCATCTCTACTGCTAATCACAATACGAGATGATGGATCTCTACTGCTAATCACAGTACAAGATGATGCATCTCTACTGCTAATCACATTACGAGGTGATGCATCTCTACTGCTAATCACATTACGAGATGATGCATCTCTACTGCTAATCACAGTACGAGATGATGCATCTCTACTGCTAATCACAATACGAGATGATGCATCTCTACTGCTAATCACAGTACGAGATGATGCATCTCTACTGCTAATCACATTACGAGGTGATGCATCTCTACTGCTAATCACATTACGAGATGATGCATCTCTACTGCTAATCACAATACGAGATGATGGATCTCTACTGCTAATCACATTACGAGATGATGCATCTCTACTGCTAATCACAATACGAGATGATGCATCTCTACTGCTAATCACAGTACGAGATGATGCATCTCTACTGCTAATCATAATACGAGATGGTGCATCTCTACTGCTAATCACAGTACGAGATGATGCATCTCTACTGCTAATCACAGTACGAGATGATGCATCTCTACTGCTAATCACGTTACGAGATGATGCATCTCTACTGCTAATCACATTACGAGATGATGCATCTCTACTGCTAATCACAATACGAGATGATGGATCTCTACTGCTAACCACATTACGAGATGATGCATCTCTACTGCTAATCACATTACGAGGTGATGCATCTCTACTGCTAATCACAATACGAGATGATGGATCTCTACTGCTAATCACATTACAAGGTGATGCATCTCTACTGCTAATCACATTACGAGATGATGCATCTCTACTGCTAATCACAATACGAGATGATGGATCTCTACTGCTAATCACATTACGAGATGATGCATCTCTACTGCTAATCACAGTACGAGATGATGCATCTCTACTGCTAATCACAGTACGAGATGATGCATCTCTACTGCTAATCACAATACGAGATGATGCATCTCTACTGCTAATCACATTACGAGATGATGCATCTCTACTGCTAATCACAGTACGAGATGATGCATCTCTACTGCTAATCACATTACGAGATGATGTATCTCTACTGCTAATCACAGTACGAGATGATGCATCTCTACTGCTAATCACAATATGAGATGATGCATCTCTACTGCTAATCACAATATGAGATGATGCATCTCTACTGCTAATCACAATATGAGGTGATGCATCTCTACTGCTAATCACAATAGGAGGTGATGCATCTCTACTGCTAATCACAATATGAGATGATGCATCTCTACTGCTAATCACATTACGAGGTGCTGCATCTCTACTGCTAATCACGATACGAGGTGATGCATCTCTACTGCTAATCACAATACGAGGTGATGGGGGAGAAAAATCCATGAAAACTACCGTGAAAGCTGTCTGTATGCATGAAAACTACCATGAAATCTGTCTGTATGCATGAAAACTACCGTGAAAGCTGTCTGGATAAGTGTGTCCTCATTTCCAGTATAGGTTGAGAATGTATAGCCTCCCCCGTCAGACTCATATAAGCACAGTGAATTGTATATCAGCCTCTAAAGCTGGCCCTTAATCCTATTTGCATTCATATTACTATGGCTGGATCCTAGGAGTCTTTATCCTGAGATTTCCCTATTTGTATTCTAGCTCTGTGAGTGACGGAACTTTATGCATGATGCCAGAATCTGGATGTCGCTCCCATCTCTCGACCCAATTTCCCTCTGACAACCTGCCATTCACCAGGTGATGGCACTGGAAGAACCTTATTTGAGAGCGGTACAAATAAGTAAACATAAAAGGCTCTCTGGCGGGTAATGGACTCCATCATACACACACATACAGTATATACAAACACACACACACACACACACACACACACACACACACACACACACACACACACACACACACACACACACACACACACACACACACACACACACACACACACACACACACACACACACACACACACACACACACACACACACACACACACAGTGTGTGAATTAAATACTGCTAGTGGTTCCCCTGTGGAGAGAGAGGCAGCCACAGGCTTAAATCCAGTTGGACTGATTTGTGAATCTCTCTGTTAAACAGCTCTGTGCCTCTGTGCTGCCGTTCACTCTGCCGTTTCGGCTGGGGCTGCCTGGCAGCAGGGGAGAGGTGCTCTCACCCATTTGCACATTAATAAACCTCCAGAACATTTATTAAACGCTGGGAGAATAGACAGCATTTACATTTAGAGCTCCAGAGGACATCAGTGTTTGATGGTGTCCCAAATGGCACCCTATTCCATATGTAGTGCACTACTTTAGACACAAACCATAAGGGCCCAAATCAAAGTAGGGCACTACATAGTAAATAGAGTGCCATTTGGGACGCATAGTTTGGCTAGGTCTGTCTCTGTCTGTCCTGCAAAATCCCTTCACTATACACCGGGCATGGTAATGACATTCCCACTTCAATTATTACTTCTGCCAATATCTACTGGTGATGATAGAGAGGAACATATTATTAACCATGTAATCATTAACACTACAGCCAGTAAGACACATAACCACTACAGCCAATAAGACAAATAACCTCTACAGCCAATAAGACACATAACCACTACAGCCAATAAGACACATAACCACTACAGCCAATAAGACACATAACCACTACAGCCAATAAGACACATAACCACTACAGCCAATAAGACACATAACCACTATAGCCAATAAGACACATAACCACTACAGCCAATAAGACACATAACCACTACAGCCAATAAGACACATAACCATAGCCAATAAGACACATAACCACTACAATAAGACCATAACCACTATAGCCAATAAGACACATAACCAATAAGACACATAACCACTATAGCCAATAAGACACATAACCACTACAGCCAGTAAGACACATAACCACTACAGCCAGTAAGACACATAACCACTATAGCCAAGACACATAAGACACATAACCACTACAGCCAATAAGACACATAACCACTATAGCCAATAAGACACATAACCACTACAGCCAATAAGACACATAACCACTATAGCCAGTAAGACACATAACCACTACAGCCAGTAAGACACATAACCACTACAGCCAATAAGACACATAACCACTATAGCCAATAAGACACATAACCACTACAGCCAGTAAGACACATAACCACTACAGCCAATAAGACACATAACCACTATAGCCAGTAAGACACATAACCACTATAGCCAATAAGACACATAACCACTATAGCCAATAAGACACATAACCACTATAGCCAATAAGACACATAACCACTATAGCCACTAAGACACATAACCACTACAGCCAGTAAGACACATAACCACTACAGCCAATAAGACACATAACCACTACAGCCAATAAGACACATAACCACTATAGCCAGTAAGACACATAACCACTATAGCCAATAAGACACATAACCACTACAGCCATAAGACACATAACCACTATAGCCAATAAGACACATAACCACTATAGCCAATAAGACACATAACCACTATAGCCAATAAGACACATAACCACTATAGCCAGTAAGACACATAACCACTATAGCCAATAAGACACATAACCACTATAGCCAATAAGACACATAACCACTATAGCCAGTAAGACACATAACCACTATAGCCAATAAGACACATAACCACTATAGCCAGTAAGACACATAACCACTATAGCCAATAAGACACATAACCACTATAGCCAGTAAGACACATAACCACTATAGCCAATAAGACACATAACCACTATAGCCAATAAGACACATAACCACTATAGCCAGTAAGACACATAACCACTATAGCCAGTAAGACACATAACCACTATAGCCAGTAAGACACATAACCACTATAGCCAGTAAGACACATAACCACTATAGCCAATAAGACACATAACCACTATAGCCAATAAGACACATAACCACTATAGCCAATAAGACACATAACCACTATAGCCATAAGACACATAACCACTACAGCCAATAAGACACATAACCACTACAGCCAATAAGACACATAACCACTATAGCCAATAAGACACATAACCACTATAGCCAATAAGACACATAACCACTATAGCCAATAAGACACATAACCACTATAGCCAATAAGACACATAACCACTATAGCCAATAAGACACATAACCACTATAGCCAGTAAGACACATAACCACTATAGCCAGTAAGACACATAACCACTATAGCCAGTAAGACACATAACCACTATAGCCAGTAAGACACATAACCACTATAGCCAATAAGACACATAACCACTATAGCCAATAAGACACATAACCACTATAGCCAGTAAGACACATAACCACTATAGCCAGTAAGACACATAACCACTATAGCCAATAAGACACATAACCACTATAGCCAATAAGACACATAACCACTATAGCCAGTAAGACACATAACCACTATAGCCAATAAGACACATAACCACTATAGCCAGTAAGACACATAACCACTATAGCCAATAAGACACATAACCACTATAGCCAATAAGACACATAACCACTACAGCCAAGACACATAACCACTAAGAGTAAGACACATAACCACTACAGCCAGTAAGACACATAACCACTATAGCCAATAAGACACATAACCACTACAGCCAGTAAGACACATAACCACTATAGCCAGTAAGACACATAACCACTATAGCCAATAAGACACATAACCACTATAGCCATAAGACACATAACCACTATAGCCAATAAGACACATAACCACTATAGATAAGACACATAACCACTACAGCCAATAAGACACATAACCACTACAGCCAGTAAGACACATAACCACTATAGCCAATAAGACACATAACCACTATAGCCAATAAGACACATAACCACTATAGCCATAAGACACATAACCACTACAGCCAATAAGACACATAACCACTATAGCCAGTAAGACACATAACCACTACAGCCAATAAGACACATAACCACTACAGCCAGTAAGACACATAACCACTATAGCCAATAAGACACATAACCACTACAGCCAATAAGACACATAACCACTATAGCCAGTAAGACACATAACCACTATAGCCAGTAAGACACATAACCACTATAGCCAGTAAGACACATAACCACTATAGCCAGTAAGACACATAACCACTATAGCCAATAAGACACATAACCACTATAGCCAATAAGACACATAACCACTATAGCCAATAAGACACATAACCACTACAGCCAGTAAGACACATAACCACTACAGCCAATAAGACACATAACCACTATAGCCAATAAGACACATAACCACTATAGCCAATAAGACACATAACCACTATAGCCAGTAAGACACATAACCACTACAGCCAATAAGACACATAACCACTACAGCCAATAAGACACATAACCACTACAGCCAATAAGAGACATAACCACTACAGCCAATAAGACACATAACCACTACAGCCAATAAGACAAAGTGGCTGTTCCACTGGATGTCATAAGGTGAATGCACCAATTTGTAAGTCGCTCTGGATAAGAGCGTCTGCTAAATGACTTAAATGTAAATGTAAGACACATAACCACTACAGCCAATAAGACACATAGCCACTACAGCCAATAAGACACATAACCACTACAACCAATAAGACACATAACCACTACAGCCAGTAAGACACAACCACTACAGCCAATAAGACACATAACCACTACAGCCAGTAAGACACATAACCACTACAACCAATAAGACACATAACCACTACAGCCAGTAAGACACAACCACTACAGCCACTAAGACACATAACCACTACAGCCAATAAGACACATAACCACTACAACCAATAAGACACATAACCACTACAGCCAGTAAGACACATAACCACTACAGCCAGTAAGACACATAACCACTACAGCCAGTAAGACACATAACCACTACAGCCAGTAAGACACATAACCACTACAGCCAGTAAGACACATAACCACTACAGCCAATAAGACACATAACCACTACAGCCAGTAAGACACATAACAACTACAGCCAGTAAGACACATAACACTACAGCCAGTAAGACACATAACCACTACAGCCAGTAAGACACATAACCACTACAGCCAGTAAGACACATAACAACTACAGCCAATAAGACACATAACCACTACAGCCAGTAAGACACATAACCACTACAGCCAGTAAGACACATAACCACTACAGCCAGTAAGACACATAACAACTACAGCCAATAAGACACATAACCACTACAGCCAGTAAGACACATAACCACTACAGCCAATGAGACACATAACCACTACAGCCAATAAGACACATAACCACTACAGCCAATAAGACACACAACCACTACAACCAATAAGACACATAACCACTACAGCCAATAAGACACACAACCACTACAGCCAGTAAGACACATAACCACTACAGCCAGTAAGACACATAACAACTACAGCCAATAAGACACATAACCACTACAGCCAGTAAGACACATAACCACTACAGCCAATAAGACACATAACCACTACAGCCAGTAAGACACATAACAACTACAGCCAGTAAGACACATAACCACTACAGCCAGTAAGACACATAACCACTACAGCCAGTAAGACACATAACCACTACAGCCAGTAAGACACATAACCACTACAGCCAATAAGACACATAACCACTACAGCCGATAAGACACATAACCACTACAGCCAGTAAGACACATAACCACTACAGCCAGTAACACATAACCACTACAGCCAATAAGACACATAACCACTACAGCCAGTAAGACACATAACCACTACAGCCAGTAAGACACATAACCACTACAGCCAGTAAGACACATAACCACTACAGCCAGTAAGACACATAACCACTACAGCCAGTAAGACACATAACCACTACAGCCAATAAGACACATAACCACTACAGCCAGTAAGACACATAACAACTACAGCCAGTAAGACACATAACCACTACAGCCAGTAAGACACATAACCACTACAGCCAGTAAGACACATAACCACTACAGCCAGTAAGACACATAACCACTACAGCCAATAAGACACATAACCACTACAGCCAATAAGACACATAACCACTACAGCCAGTAAGACACATAACCACTACAACCAATAAGACACATAACCACTACAGCCAGTAAGACACAACCACTACAGCCACTAAGACACATAACCACTACAGCCAATAAGACACATAACCACTACAACCAATAAGACACATAACCACTACAGCCAGTAAGACACATAACCACTACAGCCAGTAAGACACATAACCACTACAGCCAGTAAGACACATAACCACTACAGCCAGTAAGACACATAACCACTACAGCCAGTAAGACACATAACCACTACAGCCAATAAGACACATAACCACTACAGCCAGTAAGACACATAACAACTACAGCCAGTAAGACACATAACAACTACAGCCAGTAAGACACATAACCACTACAGCCAGTAAGACACATAACCACTACAGCCAGTAAGACACATAACAACTACAGCCAATAAGACACATAACCACTACAGCCAGTAAGACACATAACCACTACAGCCAGTAAGACACATAACCACTACAGCCAGTAAGACACATAACAACTACAGCCAATAAGACACATAACCACTACAGCCAGTAAGACACATAACCACTACAGCCAATGAGACACATAACCACTACAGCCAATAAGACACATAACCACTACAGCCAATAAGACACACAACCACTACAACCAATAAGACACATAACCACTACAGCCAATAAGACACACAACCACTACAGCCAGTAAGACACATAACCACTACAGCCAGTAAGACACATAACAACTACAGCCAATAAGACACATAACCACTACAGCCAGTAAGACACATAACCACTACAGCCAATAAGACACATAACCACTACAGCCAGTAAGACACATAACAACTACAGCCAGTAAGACACATAACCACTACAGCCAGTAAGACACATAACCACTACAGCCAGTAAGACACATAACCACTACAGCCAGTAAGACACATAACCACTACAGCCAATAAGACACATAACCACTACAGCCGATAAGACACATAACCACTACAGCCAGTAAGACACATAACCACTACAGCCAGTAACACACATAACCACTACAGCCAATAAGACACATAACCACTACAGCCAGTAAGACACATAACCACTACAGCCAGTAAGACACATAACCACTACAGCCAGTAAGACACATAACCACTACAGCCAGTAAGACACATAACCACTACAGCCAGTAAGACACATAACCACTACAGCCAATAAGACACATAACCACTACAGCCAGTAAGACACATAACAACTACAGCCAGTAAGACACATAACCACTACAGCCAGTAAGACACATAACCACTACAGCCAGTAAGACACATAACCACTACAGCCAGTAAGACACATAACCACTACAGCCAATAAGACACATAACCACTACAGCCAATAAGACACATAACCACTACAGCCAGTAAGACACATAACCACTACAGCCAGTAAGACACATAACCACTACAGCCAATAAGACACATAACCACTACAGCCAGTAAGACACATAACCACTACAGCCAGTAAGACACATAACCACTACAGCCAGTAAGACACATAACCACTACAGCCAGTAAGACACATAACCACTACAGCCAATAAGACACATAACCACTACAGCCAGTAAGACACATAACAACTACAGCCAGTAAGACACATAACCACTACAGCCAGTAAGACACATAACCACTACAGCCAGTAAGACACATAACCACTACAGCCAGTAAGACACATAACCACTATAGCCAATAAGACACATAACCACTATAGCCAGTAAGACACATAACCACTATAGCCAGTAAGACACATAACCACTATAGCCAATAAGACACATAACCACTATAGCCAGTAAGACACATAACCACTATAGCCAATAAGACACATAACCACTATAGCCAATAAGACACATAACCACTATAGCCAATAAGACACATAACCACTATAGCCAGTAAGACACATAACCACTATAGCCAATAAGACACATAACCACTATAGCCAATAAGACACATAACCACTATAGCCAGTAAGACACATAACCACTATAGCCAATAAGACACATAACCACTATAGCCAGTAAGACACATAACCACTATAGCCAATAAGACACATAACCACTATAGCCAGTAAGACACATAACCACTATAGCCAATAAGACACATAACCACTATAGCCAATAAGACACATAACCACTATAGCCAGTAAGACACATAACCACTATAGCCAGTAAGACACATAACCACTATAGCCAGTAAGACACATAACCACTATAGCCAGTAAGACACATAACCACTATAGCCAATAAGACACATAACCACTATAGCCAATAAGACACATAACCACTATAGCCAATAAGACACATAACCACTATAGCCAGTAAGACACATAACCACTACAGCCAATAAGACACATAACCACTATAGCCAATAAGACACATAACCACTATAGCCAATAAGACACATAACCACTATAGCCAATAAGACACATAACCACTATAGCCAATAAGACACATAACCACTATAGCCAATAAGACACATAACCACTATAGCCAATAAGACACATAACCACTATAGCCAGTAAGACACATAACCACTATAGCCAGTAAGACACATAACCACTATAGCCAGTAAGACACATAACCACTATAGCCAGTAAGACACATAACCACTATAGCCAATAAGACACATAACCACTATAGCCAATAAGACACATAACCACTATAGCCAGTAAGACACATAACCACTATAGTAAGACACATAACCACTATAGCCAATAAGACACATAACCACTATAGCCAATAAGACACATAACCACTATAGCCAGTAAGACACATAACCACTATAGCCAATAAGACACATAACCACTATAGCCAGTAAGACACATAACCACTATAGCCAATAAGACACATAACCACTATAGCCAATAAGACACATAACCACTATAGCCAATAAGACACATAACCACTATAGCCAGTAAGACACATAACCACTATAGCCAGTAAGACACATAACCACTATAGCCAATAAGACACATAACCACTATAGCCAGTAAGACACATAACCACTATAGCCAGTAAGACACATAACCACTATAGCCAATAAGACACATAACCACTATAGCCAGTAAGACACATAACCACTATAGCCAATAAGACACATAACCACTATAGCCAATAAGACACATAACCACTATAGCCAATAAGACACATAACCACTATAGCCAGTAAGACACATAACCACTATAGCCAATAAGACACATAACCACTATAGCCAATAAGACACATAACCACTATAGCCAGTAAGACACATAACCACTATAGCCAATAAGACACATAACCACTATAGCCAGTAAGACACATAACCACTATAGCCAATAAGACACATAACCACTATAGCCAGTAAGACACATAACCACTATAGCCAATAAGACACATAACCACTATAGCCAATAAGACACATAACCACTATAGCCAGTAAGACACATAACCACTATAGCCAGTAAGACACATAACCACTATAGCCAGTAAGACACATAACCACTATAGCCAGTAAGACACATAACCACTATAGCCAATAAGACACATAACCACTATAGCCAATAAGACACATAACCACTATAGCCAATAAGACACATAACCACTATAGCCAGTAAGACACATAACCACTACAGCCAATAAGACACATAACCACTATAGCCAATAAGACACATAACCACTATAGCCAGTAAGACACTAACCACTACAATAAGACCACTACAGCCAATAAGACACATAACCACTACAGCCAATAAGACACATAACTACTACCAGCCACTAAGACACATAACCACTACAGCCAATAAGACACACCACTACAGCCAATAAGACACATAACCACTACAGCCAATAAGACACATAACCACTACAGCCAATAAGACACAACACTACAGCCAATAAGACACATAACCACTACAGCCAATAAGACACATAACCACTACAGCCAATAAGACACATAACCACTACAGCCAATAAGACACATAACCACTACAGCCAATAAGACACATAACCACTACAGCCAGTAAGACACATAACCACTACAGCCAGTAAGACACATAACCACTACAGGCAGTAAGACACATAACCACTACAGCCAATAAGACACATAACCACTACCAGCCACTAAGACACATAACCACTACAGCCAATAAGACACATAACCACTACCAGCCAATAAGACACATAACCACTACAGCCAGTAAGACACATAACCACTACAGCCATAAGACACATAACCACTACAGCCAGTAAGACACATAACCACTACAGCCAGTAAGACACATAACCACTACAGCCAATAAGACACATAACCACTACAGCCAATAAGACACATAACCACTACAGCCAGTAAGACACATAACCACTACAGCCAGTAAGACACATAACCACTACAGCCAGTAAGACACATAACCACTACAGCCATAAGACACATAACCACTACAGCCAGTAAGACACATAACCACTACAGCCATAAGACACATAACCACTACAGCCAGTAAGACACATAACCACTACAGCCAGTAAGACACATAACCACTACAGCCAGTAAGACACATAACCACTACAGCCAATAAGACACATAACCACTACAGCCAGTAAGACACATAACCACTACAGCCAATAAGACACATAACCACTACAGCCAATAAGACACATAACCACTACAGCCAATAAGACACATAACCACTACAGCCAATAAGACACATAACCACTACAGCCAATAAGACACACAACCACTACAGCCAGTAAGACACATAACCACTACAGCCAGTAAGACACATAACCACTACAGCCAATAAGACACATAACCACTACAGCCAGTAAGACACATAACCACTACAGCCAATAAGACACATAACCACTACAGCCAGTAAGACACATAACCACTACAGCCAGTAAGACACATAACCACTACAGCCAGTAAGACACATAACCACTACAGCCAGTAAGACACATAACCACTACAGCCAATAAGACACATAACCACTACAGCCAATAAGACACATAACCACTACAGCCAATAAGACACATAACCACTACAGCCAATAAGACACATAACCACTACAGCCAGTAAGACACATAACCACTACAGCCAATAAGACACATAACCACTACAGCCAATAAGACACATAACCACTACAGCCAGTAAGACACATAACCACTACAGCCAGTAAGACACATAACCACTACAGCCAGTAAGACACATAACCACTACAGGCAGTAAGACACATAACCACTACAGCCAATAAGACACATAACCACTACAGCCAGTAAGACACATAACCACTACAGCCAGTAAGACACATAACCACTACAGCCAGTAAGACACATAACCACTACAGGCAGTAAGACACATAACCACTACAGCCAGTAAGACACATAACCACTACAGCCAATAAGACACATAACCACTACAGCCAATAAGACACATAACCACTACAGCCAATAAGACACATAACCACTACAGCCAATAAGACACATAACCACTACAGCCAGTAAGACACAACCACTACAGCCAATAAGACACATAACCACTACAGCCAATAAGACACATAACCACTACAGCCAATAAGACACATAACCACTACAGCCAGTAAGACACATAACCACTACAGCCAGTAAGACACATAACCACTACAGCCAGTAAGACACATAACCACTACAGCCAGTAAGACACATAACCACTACAGCCAGTAAGACACATAACCACTACAGCCAATAAGACACATAACCACTACAGCCAGTAAGACACATAACCACTACAGCCAGTAAGACACATAACCACTACAGCCAGTAAGACACATAACCACTACAGCCAGTAAGACACATAACCACTACAGCCAGTAAGACACATAACCACTACAGCCAATAAGACACATAACCACTACAGCCAATAAGACACATAACCACTACAGCCAATAAGACACATAACCACTACAGCCAGTAAGACACATAACCACTACAGCCAATAAGACACATAACCACTACAGCCAATAAGACACATAACCACTACAGCCAATAAGACACATAACCACTACAGCCAATAAGACACATAACCACTACAGCCAATAAGACACATAACCACTACAGCCAATAAGACACATAACCACTACAGCCAATAAGACACATAACCACTACAGCCAGTAAGACACATAACCACTACAGCCAATAAGACACATAACCACTACAGCCAATAAGACACATAACCACTACAGCCAGTAAGACACATAACCACTACAGCCAATAAGACACATAACCACTACAGCCAGTAAGACACATAACCACTACAGCCAATAAGACACATAACCACTACAGCCAATAAGACACATAACCACTACAGCCAGTAAGACACATAACCACTACAGCCAATAAGACACATAACCACTACAGCCAGTAAGACACATAACCACTACAGCCAATAAGACACATAACCACTACAGCCAGTAAGACACATAACCACTACAGCCAGTAAGACACATAACCACTACAGCCAGTAAGACACATAACCACTACAGCCAGTAAGACACATAACCACTACAGCCAGTAAGACACATAACCACTACAGCCAATAAGACACATAACCACTACAGCCAGTAAGACACATAAAACTACAGCCAGTAAGACACATAACCACTACAGCCAGTAAGACACATAACCACTACAGCCAGTAAGACACATAACCACTACAGCCAGTAAGACACATAACCACTACAGCCAATAAGACACATAACCACTACAGCCAATAAGACACATAACCACTACAGCCAGTAAGACACATAACCACTACAGCCAGTAAGACACATAACCACTACAGCCAATAAGACACATAACCACTACAGCCAGTAAGACACATAACCACTACAGCCAGTAAGACACATAACCACTACAGCCAGTAAGACACATAACCACTACAGCCAGTAAGACACATAACCACTACAGCCAATAAGACACATAACCACTACAGCCAATAAGACACATAACACTACAGCCAGTAAGACACATAACCACTACAGCCATAAGACACATAACCACTACAGCCAGTAAGACACATAACCACTACAGCCAGTAAGACACATAACCACTACAGCCAATAAGACACATAACCACTACAGCCAATAAGACACATAACCACTACAGCCAGTAAGACACATAACCACTACAACCAATAAGACACATAACCACTACAGCCATAAGACACATAACCACTACAGCCAGTAAGACACATAACCACTACAGCCAGTAAGACACATAACCACTACAGCCAATAAGACACATAACCACTACAGCCAATAAGACACATAACCACTACAGCCAATAAGACACATCACCACTTCAGCCAGTAAGACACATAACCACTACAGCCAGTAAGACACATAGCCACTACAGCCAGTAAGACATATTAACTCATATTTAACTTATCTGATTGTTGTGATGATGATGGTGATAATGACTATTATGAATGGAAGAAAATACGGAAATGTGTTTATATTATAAATAGAATAATATAAATATAATAATAATATAATAAAAATAATAAAAAATATTATAATAATAAAATAATTATAATATTATAATAATATGAATATAATGGTATAATAACAAGAGTAATAATTATATAATTGTTATATAAAATATAATAATATAATAATAATAATAATAATAATAATATAATAATAACAATATAATATAATAATATAACAATAATAATATAATAATAGTGATAATAATATAAATATAATATTAATAATATTATAATATAAATATAATAATAGAATAATAATAGAATAATTATAATAGAATAATAATCATAATATAATATCATAATATAAATATAAGCTTAATAATATAAATATAATAATAACAATATAATAATAATTAAATAATTAAATATTGAAATAATAAATAATTAAATAATTATAATAATAGTAATACAATAATATAATCATAATAATCGTCATCATAATAATAATAATTATAATTATTATTATGCTGTTTTTTGTTGTTGTTCACATTAAAACCCTGATGTATACTGTAAGTCTGTGTAATACACATTGCTTGTGATGATCAATATTAATGGTAGGCTAAGAAGGTAATCACACTGCACCCTCAATCATAATATATCACCTTATCAATTCATGACACAAAATGGCTAAACTGTCAAAAAATCTGAAGTCACACTTAAATAAACTAAATGCTGTCTATTAGATGGCTGACATAACAGGAAGGGTGCCAATAATTGTATATAAAGATATGGAAAAGCCGTACTCCAAACATGAATATTTCATGAATTCCAACACAAAGAGCATGTTAAAAGGATCAAAGAGAGAAAAGGGAGAGAAGTCAATGTGAACATCCAAACAATATGCAAGAATCTAGACAGTATAGGTCACATGCAAAGAGACTGGGGTCACGCTGAAATTGT